>NC_134833.1:14222361-14308983 GCF_004210375.1 Tachypleus tridentatus
ATATATTAGTTGGTTGAAAAATTTAAAGTGTTAACACGCAGGAGACATTTCTTAGCTTCAGAAAGAGTCTCTAGAATAATACAGAGTGACATATTATTTCACTTAAGATCCACTAAAAAACATGACAGTTAAACTGGTATCTGAAATATTGGTTCTAAACACACTCACTTTTAGATAACGCATCATTTTCGGGTGTTTTATTTATGATTTGTGTTCTACAAATTCGCCAGAGCCCAGGTGACTGTACAAAAAAATAATTCTCGTCTTATTGATATAGAGGCCGCCACTGTTCGGTGAGGAGACTGTGAACCAGTAGTCGGTACTCATGGCGATAATCCATAATATGACTGCTATCGTCGATCCTAAGGTGAAACAAACCAAGGCACGTTGTTCGCATCTAACAACTGAAGCAGAATCCTGGTGTAGACGGTTTCCATTACGAGCATGGTCCCTCCTCTTCATGGTCTTCCCCTGTAAATAGACATAATTTTTTCTTTCATATTCTAGATGCCGTAAATGATGTGTGCTCTTCCTTCAGAACTGTTAAAAACTCCTAAATAATTTCTTACTTTGCTTATCTTTTACGGAGATGTAACAAGGTTAACACCAAACAAGGAAAGTAACATAATGATATTTCAGGTAGCCCAAAGGCTGAGTACGATTTGACATACATTACCTGTGTTGCCTCAGTGCTTGTTTGTAGTTAAGCGCAAAAATGGGCCCTCAGTGCTCTGTCTACCACGGGTGTTGAAAATCGGTTTGGAGCGTCGTAAGTCCGCAGACATCCCGCTGTGTCTCTGGGGAGCGTTTTAATATAAATCCAGTCTTTTTTTTCCTACCTAACAGTCGATTACGCGTTTCTGATACCTTCAACACACATACAACTGGACTTCTGTGTATAGATACACAAACTGAAGTTTAACACAAAACACAGTCCATTTCCCTGAAGGAGCTCTCTGTTCTTACATTTAGTCTCTTTATCTTTAAAGTTAAGCAAAAGCTATACAATAGGATATCTGTGCTCTGGCCACCACAGGTATCGAAACCCAATTGTCAGCGTTGTAAATTAGTAGGCATTCCGTTCTGCTACAGGATATTCTCACATTAAGACCACTTGATGCAATAAGAAAGGACCAAATGACAAGAGAATGGGGAATATATTCTTGTGGAATAGCACAAACTCTAAGATGACCATAAGGACGGAGGATTTTATTGTTCGTTTTGTTTTAAATAATTTGTATTCGTTCTAATAATTAAAACTGACCAGGAGTTGTTTTGTTTTTTTTTTAATTTCGCGCAAAGCTACTCGAGGGTTATCTGCACTATCCATCCCGAATTTAGCAGTGGGAAGGCAGAGGGAAGGCAGCTAGTCATCACCACCTACCGCCAACTCTTGGGCTACTCTTTTACCAACGAATAGTGGGATTGACCGTTACATTATAGCACCTCAACGGCTGAAAGGGCGAGTATGTTTGGTGTGACGGGTATTCGAAACCGGGACCCTCGGATTACCAGTTTAACGCTTTAACACACTTGGCCATGCCGGGCCGACCAGGAGAGATCGTGTAAGTAACTGTCTGTATGAAGCGAGGAATTGTGGGCAAAGCAGAATATTTAAACACTGTGATGCTGATACGTCGTTTCCAATAAAAGTGTTCAGAAACAGAACGTGATTTGATACTTGTGTTTGGATAATTTTTTTTTTTTTTTTTTATACATTGAACGTTTGAGAAAGATCGCTGATGTAGAAAAGCTCGTATTTCTGAAAGCCAGACTAAGTAAGTTTGGTAACATAATATGATTATGAAATACATGTGTAATTGTAATTCAGTTTGATTCGAAGAATGTGCTTAACGCTTACTGACAGTAAAACAATGTAAGTATTGAAAGCTGTGTATTTTTACCAATTATTATGGACAAAATTCAGAAACAGCGAAACAAAGAAGGCAGATATTTTAAATTTATAGATTTTGACTGATTGGAATTAGCACAATACTACACGATGAGCTAACTGTGCTCCGCCCACAACGGTTATCGAAAACCGGTTTCTAACGGTGCAAGTCCGCAGAGGTACCGCTGTACTTCTGGGAGGTGGTATTTTAAAACTTAACCTTACGTGGAATGAACTCTGTATTTACTGTAAATATATTAATAACTCCACTCTAATAATGAAAAGGAAGGAGGTGTACCTTATCCTCCTGGGTGTACAAATTTATATACCCAAACACCAAGAGAGAGAGAGATAACATACACTCTGATCTTAATCTAATGAAATAGAATTTTATTATATCAACGCCTCATACCAAATGCCTGGTTTTGTGGAGTAGATTAATAGTTAGAACGTCAATAATAGAGATTATGATCAAAAGCCCCAAACCATTATTCCTATTATGGTGGTTAGGGTTCAGACAAATTATCATTGGAATTCCTTTTCCTTCGCACAATGAACTATGGACTACTTAGAATAATTGTTTGTATATAACAAGACAAATTTCTATCTCTACGATCAACTGGGCTGACGTGATTCTGTTTTGAGCCTGGTATCTGTTTGTATAGCTTAATGATTCGTAACGGATATGAGCAGTGAATGAAATGGAAATATAACCCGATTGTTGCTCGAACTGATTAACCTCATATCACGTGGAAGATTTTGGTACTATTACTTGGATACTCAGCAGTTAAGTTTGAGCTTCGTAGGAGATAGGAATTGTGATTATGTTTAGTAGTCTCGTGTGACTTGGTTGTTTTTTAAGAACATATTTATTCAATGGAATGTTTGTGCTCGGTCCACCACGTCTTTCGAAATCCAATTTTATTGTATCGTAAGTTTGTACTCCTACTTCCACGTGATTGGAGGCTATACAGTTTGTCTCACATATTTCATTCTAAATCAATGAAGTAGCATTCTATTTCAGGAACTGCTAATTGTTAGTACACTATGAACGTCACGAAATATTATTAGTACACTGTGTACGTCACCAAATATTATTAGTACACTGTGTACGTCACCAAATATTATTAGTACACTATGAACGTCACCATATATTATTAGTACACTGTGTACGTCACCAAATATTATTAGTACACTATGAACGTCACCAAATATTATTAGTACACTATGAACGTCACCAAATATTATTAGTACACTATGAACGTCACCAAATATTATTAGTACACTGTGTACGTCACCAAATATTATTAGTACACTATGAACGTCACCAAATATTATTAGTACACTATGAACGTCACCAAATATTATTAGTACACTGTGCACGTCACCAAATATTATTAGTACACTGTGTACGTCACCAAATATTATTAGTACACTGTATGTGCGTCACTAAATATTATTAGTACACTGTTTACGTCACCAAATATTATTGGTGCACTGTGTACGTCACCAAATATTATTAGTACACTGTTTACGTCACCAAATATTATTAGTGCACTGTGTGCGTCACCAAATACTATTGGTACACTGTGTACGTCACCAAATATTATTAGTACACTGTGACGTCACCAAATATTATTAGTACACTGTGCGTCACCAATATTATTATTAGCACTGTGTAGCGTCACCAAATATTATTTGTACACTGTGTATCGTCACCAAATATTATTTGTACACTGTAGTACGTCATAATATTATTTGTACACTGTGCATCATCACATATTATTATTACACTGTAGCGTCACCATATATTATTAGTACACTGTGTACGTCACCAAATATTATTAGTACACTATGAACGTCACCAAATATTATTAGTGTACACTATGAACGTCACCAAATATTATTGGTACACTGTGTACGTCACCAAATATTATTAGTACACTGTTTACGTCACCAATATTATTAGTGCACTGTGTACGTCACCAAATACTATTAGTACACTGTGTACGTCACCAAATACTATTAGTACACTATGAACGTCACCAAATATTATTAGTACACTGTGTACGTCACCAAATATTATTAGTGGTACACTGTGTACGTCACCAAATATTATTAGTACACTGTGTACGTCACCAAATATTATTAGTACACTGTGTACGTCACCAAATATTATTAGTACACTGTTTACGTCACCAAATATTATTAGTGCACTGTGTACGTCACCAAATACTATTAGTACACTGTGTACGTCACCAAATATTATTAGTACACTGTGTACGTCACCAAATATTATTAGTACACTATGAACGTCACCATATATTATTAGTACACTGTGTACGTCACCAAATATTATTTGTACACTGTGTACATCATCACATATTAGTACACTGTGTACGTCACCAAATATTATTAGTACACTATGAACGTCACCAAATATTATTACAGTACACTATGAACGTCACCATATATTATTAGTACACTGTGTACGTCACCAAATATTATTTGTACACTGTGTACATCATCACCTATTAGTACACTATGAACGTCACCAAATATTATTAGTACACTGTGTACGTCACCAAATATTATTAGTACACTATGAACGTCACCAAATATTATTAGTACACTGTGTACGTCACCAAATATTATTAGTACACTGTGTACGTCACCAAATATTATTAGTACACTATGAACGTCACCAAATTATTATTAGTACACTATGAACGTCACCATATATTATTAGTACACTGTGTACGTCACCAAATATTATTATTACACTGTGTACGTCACCAAATATTATTAGTACGCTATACATGTCATCACATATTACACTGCACAACAAAGTTTTTGCTGCTTGAACACTGTTGGGTGTTCCTTATAGATTTTGGCTGCTGATCACGAAAATCACATCCAAATTTGCCCATCAGGTACTGTTTCATCGAAATCTTCAGTTTTGTCATTTTTTCTTATATTTTGTTTCTGTAAGAGACCTATAAACAATGTTCTGTGCAGTCTGGGCATGTCCAGGCATGAAATCAGGCCAGGTTGGAAGCTGTTCTGTGGAAGTATGCAGCCTGGGTAGGCCGGAGCCAGCTTGACACTGTCTCAGCAGGCTATAAAAGTGGCTTGCATACACAGATGCTGCTCATTTGATTAATATAGACCTTATAATGTGCACGTATTGTTTCAGAATATGGCATTGCCTCAATTGCACTGTAATAAGTAAGTTAGATGTTATAGACGTTTTACAGGACGATTGGTGTCTGTCAATATGTCTCGTCAATGTTGTAACAGCCGCGATACATTCTGCTATATTTGTGGCGAGTATACGCTTGTTTATCAAAGACGCACAATGACTGCTCTTGTGAAGAAAGCATATCATCTGTACTTCGGCTGTAAAATTGGTGATCAAGACCAGGAATAGGCGCCTCACATTTGTTGTGCGACATGTGTTGTCTGTCTGAGAGCTTGGCTCAGAGGCACTCGAAAGACAATGCCGATTGCTGTCACGATGATATGGCAAGAACAGAAAGACCATGTGACGGACTGTTACTTCTGTTTGACTAATGTGTTTGGTTTCTCTGCCAGAAACAAGAAGTCAATTGAATACCTAATCTGCCTTCAGCAATGAGACCCGTGCCACAGTCTTCCAATTCCGAAACCACCAGAGGAATGGACCTTAGACGAACCAAATGAAGAAACTGCAATGCAGGGAACTGGCAGTGACACTGATCCAGATATTAAACCGTGCTCCTCAGGCGATCCACATCTCATAACACAGTCAGAATTAAACGATCTATTCAGAGATTTGGGTCTGTCAAAAGCAAAAGCCGAACTGCTGGATTCGAGACTGCAGAAATGGTGTTTGCTGTCACCAGGTACAAACATTTCTGTTTTTCGAAGCCATCAAGGTGATATAACCAAAATCTTTGCACAAGTTGACAGTCTCTGTTTCTGTGTTGACATCGAAGGATTGTTCTCTGCTTTGGGTTGTGACCATGACCCACAAGAGTGGCGTCTCTTTATTGATTCATCAATGTTAAACCTCAAAGTTGTTCTATTACACAATGACAACGTTCACCCTTCAATACCTGTTGGCTACGCAGCACACATGAAAGAAAACTACGAGAACATGAACATGGAAATGTTGCTGAAGCACCTCCAGTACAGCAAGTACAACTGGAATATTTGTGGAGATCTGAAAGTCGTTGCTCTGTTACTGGGACTGCAACTCGGTTATACAAAGTACTGTTGTTTCATCTGTGAATGGGACAGTCGTGCCAAAGAGTCACATTATTCTAGACACAGCTGGCCACTCCGTAAAAAGGTAATTCCAGGACAAAATAATATGGCTCATGAACCGTTTGTTGACCTGGCAAAGATTTTTTTACCTCCTCTTCACATAAAATTGGAACTTATGAAGAATTTCGTGAAAGCAATAAACAAAGAAGGTGAAGGTTTTCATTATTTAAAACATATGTTCCAAAGAATAACTGAGGCCAAGATCAAAGAGGGCATTTTTGTTGGCCCTCAGATCAGACACGTTATGAGTGACAAGCGGTTTGAAGATCTGTTAGTTGGGCCGGAAAAGATTGTCTGGAAAGCCTTCAAAGACGTTGTTGACAATTTTCTTGGCAATTACAGAGCCCCACATTACATTCAGCTGGTAGACAAACTTCTCAAAGCATACAAAACAATGAAGTGCAACATGTCACTCAAGATTCATTTCCTTCACTCACGCTTGGACTTCTTCCCCGCAACTCTCGGTGCTGTCAGTGATGAACATGGTGAAAGGTTTCACCAGGACATTGCTACAATGGAAAAACGATATCAGGGCAACTGGAATCCGTTAATGCTTGCTGACTACTGTTGGACACTGCAACGTGATGCACCGGGCATTGAATACAAACGAAAATCAGGAGCAAAACACTTTTAATTATGTTGAACTTAATAGCGTATTAGAAACATAAACACAGTTATATACGTTATTGCCGGTAAACAGTTAACTGTCTATTTCTCAGAGTTCCTACGTGATGAAGCAAAACCAAAACTATATTTGTACATACCCACCAGGTACATGTCACAATCAGGAAACACTTTTCAGGAAGCAAAACTTTTCAAAAACGTTGTGCAGTGAATTATCAGTACAGTGTGAACGTCACCAATTATTATTAGTACACTGAACATTATCAACTATTATTAATACACTATATACGTTTTAATTACTTAAGCAGGTTAAACTTAATTGAGTATTTTCATCCTAATGAAGTTCCATCACATCTACATTCGAGAAGTTATGAACTTAAGTCAACAGTCTCACTGTGTTAGTAAATATCACGTGTCGTGTTTTAAAATCCATCTATAATATAAAGTTGTTCTTGTGGTTGCTATGTTTTTTGTTGTTTGAATTAAGCACAAAGCTACTCAATGGGTTATGCCCACTACGGGTATCGAATCCCGGTTTCTAGCAATGTAAACCGCAGACATAGTGCTGTGATATTTGGAGGTAAGTTCCAAAAATAGTCTCTCGTTGGAACGGCGGTATATATTTGAACTTACAACGCTAAAATCGAGGGTTTGTTTCCCTTCTGTGGGGACAGAAAATAACCTGATGTGGCTTTGCTATAAGAAAACGAAGGAAAAAAAAAGAAAATTCGCCAACCTGTTAATTGCAAGTGTATTAAGCACAATTAAAGGCATATATTACAATTACTTGTTTGTTTCTAAGCACAAAACTACCCAATGGACAATCTGCATTGTACCCTCCAGATGCAACCAGACCTCTGATACACCAGGGGGCACGTATGATATGATGCAATTCGTTGTTTAATGTAGACATTTTATATAATTACCATCATTATTCATAATCCGACTGACTTGCAATTATGCAAGTTCTCCGAACTAGTAGTTGTGGATACCTTGTATACAGCTACATGACAACATAATGTTTCATATGAAATGGAAAATGTGTTATTTCTGGTTTGTAGAAACGCACAATAACCAGTTCTCAGAAGAAAAAAGGGATACTGATATTAAAAAAGAACACATTAAAATATCAATTCAAACTCCCCGCTGGTACAGCGGTAAGTCTACGGATTTACAACGCTAAAATCAAGGGTTCGATCCCCTTCGGGGAACTCCGCAGATAGCCTGATGTGACTTTGATATAAGAAAACACACATGTCATAACAACTGAGGAGATACTTATCTAAAAAAGTTATAATTCAAATAAAAAACATCTTAAAGTTTATACAGAATTAGATTAGAAACTTAAATATGTTAACCCTTTGTAAATTATGTACTTAAGAATCATTAAATAGATTTAGGAAATACGTGTATTGAAATGGCCTATAATACAATTAATATTTGAAAGTAGAGTAAAAAAACTTGGAGTTTTTCATTTTATAAAACGAAGAAGTAGATTATCAAAAGAAGTTACTAGAATCAAGCTCAGAAACTTTGTAATAATGCTCCAAATGAAATGAGATAATTTAATGATAGAATCTGTAGTGTTAAATGGATAACTGTTATTTGTGAACTTCAGATTTATTTATGGTATCTTTATGAATCTGGTCCAGCATGGCCAGGTGGGTTAAGGCACTCGACTCGTAATCTGAGGGTCGCGGGTTCGGATCCCCATCACATCAAACATGCTCACCCTTTCAGGCGGGGGACGTTATAATGTAACGGTCAATCCCATTAATCGTTGGTAAAAGAGTAGCCCAATAGTTGGCGGTGAGTGGGGATGACTAGCTGCTTTCCCTCTAGTCTTATACTACTAAATTAGGGACGGCTAGCGCGTATAGCCCTCGTGTATTAAGGGAAATAACAACTATAATCGAATCAGAGATCAGAAGGGGCATTTTTGGGCGTGCAAAATCCTTAGTTTGGTTTGTTTTGAATTTTCGCAAAGCTACACGAAGGCTATCTGCGCTAGCCGTCCCTAATTTGGCAATACAAAGCTAGAGAAAAGCAACTAGTGATCACCACCCACCGCCAACTCTTGGGCTACTCTTTTACCAACAAATAGTAGAACTAACCGTCACATTATAACGCCCCTACGACTAAACGGACAAGCACGTTTGGTAGGACGAGGATTCCAACCCGCGGTCGTCAGATTGAGAGTCATGTGCCATAACCGTCTGGTCATGTAGGGTCAGTGCAAAATGCTATGAACATTTTGGACATTCAGAGAGTAAGCTGCGTCAATCATGTATTTATTCAGATGTGATTTTTTTCCCTAATCTTAATAACTATTCTCCCCGCCCTCTTACACCATTTATTTGTCTCGTGCAAGTGTACTTGACGTCATGATCCAAGTGTTGATTCAGTGAAGGCAGTAAAGGTGATGAATTATGCGTACACTTCCCACTAGCTGGTGCTCGAAGAAAGCTATACATGGAAATCGAAATAAAAACCTCAAAGATAGGAATTAAATAAAACATTATTTCGAAAGTAATTTAAGTATTATGCACGTGACAGTTAGCGGGAAGTCATACGAAACGAACAAATAGAGTTTCTTAAAAAACAAACAGAATCTATATATCTTATTCAGAAATACGCATCATTATCCAGTGACGTAAGATTTTAAGGAAACTGGGCTGAATGTTCCACACGTATACATTTCTATTAATTTTTTCTTGTTTACTAATTTTACGTGAAACCCTCAAAATAGACTATCTGCGCAGTGTGGATCGAACCTCTCACGTAATCGTTATTACTTCATTTTGTTCAACTACTAACGTTGGTTAACGTCTTTACCAAGAAACTTATAACATCGACTATTTTGAGACAGTAAAAATCCATGAGAAAAACTACCATAAGAAATAGATTTCGTGTTCATCTAAATTTATATTATAGTTTTATTCACATGCGTAAGAAAAGTGAGCGTTGAAAATGGTTAAGCCCTACTTTTTAATTTATTAATTTTTAATGAATTGTTAAATAGTCAAACTCGGACTCCACTTCGAAACGAAGTGTTATTTAGTGAAGTCTTTTCTTCTGTAACGTCATGGAGGTTATGAAATAATGCAATAAAAAAGAAAAACCATTCTTAGGGCATTGTTAGTTTTAATTAATTAAGTTTAACCAAAAAAGGGAATACAAAAGCCATGTTATCACAATGATATTTTATATTATGCAAATGGTTTATACGCTATTGCACTTTCAAACAAATTATCACGACTAGATGGCATTTGCTAACAATGTCCATATAGCTCATTTGTCATCCAAACCACATGGTGGGATTATGAATAATTAACGATAATACATGATTATGTACTATTTCTTGTATTTGCTTTGTTTTTCTTAATTATGAGTTCCTTATTTTTGTTTCTCAGTTAGTAGTGTTACCCAGCAATGAGTTTTTTTTTTTATTGGTGTGTTTGGGCGAGTCCCAAGAATCCATAATAAAACGATTCAGTATCACGGAAGGGACAAAGGACTAGAAGATACTGGAAGTGAGAAACACATCTTTATAATAGTCCATATGAGCATTGGCCCGTACCATAGAGTGGTGTAAGTTAATGATCAAACCTAGAAGATTCTGGAAGTGAGAAACACATCTTTATAATAGTCCATATGAGCATTGGCCCGTACCATAGAGTGGTGTAAGTTAATGATCAAACCTAGAAGATACTGGAAGTGAGAAACACATCTTTATAATAATCCATATGAGCATTGGCCCGTACCATAGAGTGGTGTAAGTTAATGATCAAACCTAGAAGATACTGGAAGTGAGAAACACATCTTTATAATAGTCCATATGAGCATTGGCCCGTACCATAGAGTGGTGTAAGTTAATGATCAAACCTAGAAGATACTGGAATTTAGAAACACATCTTTATAATAGTCCATATGAGCATTGGCCCGTACCATAGAGTGGTGTAAGTTAATGATCAAACCTAGAAGATACTGGAAGTTAGAAACACATCTTTATAATAGTCCATATGAGCATTGGCCCGTACCATAGAGTGGTGTAAGTTAATGATCAAACCTAGAAGATACTGGAAGTGAGAAACACATCTTTATAATAGTCCATATGAGCATTGGCCCGTACCATAGAGTGGTGTAAGTTAATGATCAAACCTAGAAGATACTGGAAGTGAGAAACACATCTTTATAATAGTCCATATGAGCATTGGCCCGTACCATAGTGGGGTGTAAGTTAATGATCAAACCTAGAAGATACTAGAAGTGAGAAACACATCTTTATAATAGTCCATATGAGCATTGGCCCGTACCATAGTGTGGTGTAAGTTAATGATCAAACCTAGAAGATACTGGAAGTGAGAAACACATCTTTATAATAGTCCATATGAGCATTGGCCCGTACCATAGTGGGGTGTAAGTTAATGATCAAACCTAGAAGATACTGGAAGTTAGAAACACATCTTTATAATAGTCCATATGAGCATTGGCCCGTACCATAGAGTGGTGTAAGTTAATGATCAAACCTAGAAGATACTGGAAGTTAGAAACACATCTTTATAATAGTCCATATGAGCATTGGCCCGTACCATAGAGTGGTGTAAGTTAATGATCAAACCTAGAAGATACTGGAAGAGAAACACATCTTTATAATAGTCCATATGAGCATTGGCCCGTACCATAGAGTGGTGTAAGTTAATGATCAAACCTAGAAGATACTGGAAGTGAGAAACACATCTTTATAATAGTCCATATGAGCATTGGCCCGTACCATAGTGTGGTGTAAGTTAATGATCAAACCTAGAAGATACTGGAAGTGAGAAACACATCTTTATAATAGTCCATATGAGCATTGGCCCGTACCATAGTGTGGTGTAAGTTAATGATCAAACCTAGAAGATACTGGAAGTGAGAAACACATCTTTATAATAGTCCATATGAGCATTGGCCCGTACCATAGTGGGGTGTAAGTTAATGATCAAACCTAGAAGATACTAGAAGTGAGAAACACATCTTTATAATAGTCCATATGAGCATTGGCCCGTACCATAGTGTGGTGTAAGTTAATGATCAAACCTAGAAGATACTGGAAGTGAGAAACACATCTTTATAATAGTCCATATGAGCATTGGCCCGTTCCATAGTGGGGTGTAAGTTAATGATCAAACCTAGAAGATACTGGAAGTGAGAAACACATCTTTATAATAGTCCATATGAGCATTGGCCCGTACCATAGTGTGGTGTAAGTTAATGATCAAACCTAGAAGATACTGGAAGTGAGAAACACATCTTTATAATAGTCCATATGAGCATTGGCCCGTACCATAGAGTGGTGTAAGTTAATGATCAAACCTAGAAGATACTGGAAGTGAGAAACACATCTTTATAATAGTCCATATGAGCATTGGCCCGTACCATAGTGTGGTGTAAGTTAATGATCAAACCTAGAAGATACTGGAAGTGAGAAACACATCTTTATAATAGTCCATATGAGCATTGGCCCGTACAATAGAGTGGTGTAAGTTAATGATCAAACCTAGAAGATACTGGAAGTGAAAACACATCTTTATAATAGTCCATATGAGCATTGGCCCGTACCATAGTGTGGTGTAAGTTAATGATCAAACCTAGAAGATACTGGAAGTGAGAAACACATCTTTATAATAGTCCATATGAGCATTGGCCCGTACCATAGTGTGGTGTAAGTTAATGATCAAACCTAGAAGATACTGGAAGTGAGAAACACATCTTTATAATAGTCCATATGAGCATTGGCCCGTACCATAGAGTGGTGTAAGTTAATGATCAAACCTAGAAGATACTGGAAGTGAGAAACACATCTTTATAATAGTCCATATGAGCATTGGCCCGTACCATAGTGGGGTGTAAGTTAATGATCAAACCTAGAAGATACTGGAAGTGAGAAACACATCTTTATAATAGTCCATATGAGCATTGGCCCGTACCATAGTGTGGTGTAAGTTAATGATCAAACCTTGACATGTTTTATTTCAAAAAAAAAAAGTCAAATTAAAGTAAACCCCACAAAGAACTAGCCATATTGAAGGATACTGTAGTGTAAAATATGGCTTGGTATGTTGTATATCAAATTAAAATTCATCTTAAACCCCATAAAGTATTAGACTTACTTCAGGATACTGTAGTGCTAAACAAGGCTTAGCATATCCTATTTCAAATTAAAATTAATCTTAAAGTAAACCCCAATTAGTATTAGAGTTACTTTAAGATACTGTAGTGTAAAATAAAGCTTAGCATGTTCTATTCAAAATTAAAATTAATCTTAGAGTAATATCCATAAAAAATTAGACTGACTTTAGGATACTGTAGTGTAAAATAAAGCTTAACATGTTTTATTTCAAATTAAAATTAATCTTAGAGTAAACCCCATAAAGTCTTAGCCTTACTTTAGGATAATGTATTGTAAAACAAGGCTTAGCGTGTTTTTTTCAATTGTTCTATAGTTCTGTCTGTTTTCATTTACAAGCTATGTATAGCAAGTTACGTAAGACATGAAGATAAATAGCTTTATTATCAAAATAAACCGAAATGGTCAAAGTCATGTATCACATCTACTTTTGTTTCATAAATCGTTAAAACCAAATGTAAAGTGAAAACAAAAGAACTAAACGTTTAATATCGGGCTGTGAATTCAGACGAGAAAATTTCCGGAAATAGTATAGATAGACTGGTTTCGCAGGCGCTTTTAGGTTCCAATATGGCGGCAGAACGATATGAAGCTTCGAGATAGATATACGTATCACTTGGATTTTTATGTAAAACTCAACGAAGAAACTACCATTATGTAAAAACTTTAAACTAGAATATATCAGAAGGTGGAAACAAAATAATTTCAATTTGAAATAAATACAAAATAACAATCCAGAGACTATTTCGTAAAAAGTGTGACGTTATTTTACTTATTTTCAACTCTAATATTGAAGTCATTCTCGAATAAAGTCTCGCTGAGATTTTATTGAGGAAATAGAATATAAAATTTGCATTACTGCATGTGTAAAAATTTATAAGAGGACTTCTTTTTGTATTTTTTAAGTTTACGTGCAGTGTTTCGAAGATAGGTTTCTATGAGTGTTGTCTCTTGAGACTACAGCATGGCCACCAGGATTGCTTCTTTCATAATGAAGCCTTATTTTTGTCAAGGTTGTCTCAAAGTATTCTCTTTGAGTTCACGTATAGGCATTGTTTCTCAGATGGATTTAATAATATTCTGTTTGGAAACTGCAGCTGTTTAGCAGAAAAACGAAGACATTTTTTATCTCCATATTCGGATTTCTTTTCATCAAATTCTTTCTCTTCAAGTTAGCCAATGGAACATTTGAATCAGACTTACAGATACTGTGTTTCAATCTATTCAATGTATACGTAGTGTCGCTTCTGTCTTATATAGCGTAAAACTCTCGTTTTGATAGGTTGAAAGAAATTTCAGGATGAATATACTGATAAATTAATCTTCATTTAATGTAATATTTATTTTAAAACTTAATAATTTAAGTCGATGAAATTCTATTGTATAAGGAAAGTGATTTGACTTAAGTAAACAATTATTGTATACTGTCAGGAAAACAAATTGAAAAAATAACAAAATACAAATGTTATCTTTGGTAAGAGTTATATTGGTGGCCTGCCATCGATTTTAAAGGTTACACAAAATTATCTTTGATGGGAGCTATAGTGATGGCCTGTCATTAATTTCAAAGGTTATAAAAGGTTATCTTTGGAGTTATAGTGATGGCTTGTGATTGATTTCAAAGGTTACACAAAAGTTATCTTTGATGAGATCTATAGTGATAGCCTGTCATTGATTTTAAAGGTTATCTTTGGTAGGAGCTATGGTGATGGCCTGCCATTCATTTCAAAGGTTCAAAAAGTTATCTTTTTCTGGGAGTTATAGTGATGGCCTGTGATTGATTTTAAAGGTTATACAAAGGTTATCTTTGACGAGAGCTAAAATGATAACTTTTCATTAATTTCAAAGGTTACACAAAGTTTATCTTTAGTGAGAGTTATAGTAATGACCTGTCATTGATTTCAAAGGTTATATTTGGAGAGAGTTATAATAATGACCTGTCATTGATTTCAAAGGTTACTACTGCAGTAATGTGATGAAAGTGTTGGTCCATACGTCGATACAGGCTATTCTGAAAGAAATAAAATCGGTCGCTCACGTGAGTGAATGTTCCATGTGTTTGTTTTTACAGACAAAATAAAACGGAGTAGTTTGAAATCTTGTCAGATATGGAGTTTCTCACTGAGGGCTTGATCATTCAGTTACCTTCTTTTATATTACACTTGCACGTCAACTAAACAGTCTTTATAAGGAGGTCAACGAATCACTCAGGAACTACTATAGAAAATAACAAGATAAAACGATAGAAATCGATTAGCTGAAGCCACAGGAGTAAAATTAATGTTATCACAGATGAGTTCAGACGTGAGAAACCATGTTATGAGTATTTTTCTTTTCTATTTTCAGTGGTAGATACTGGAGAAATGAAGGGAAAAAGAAACCTTCCTTACCATGTGTTCATCTTAAAATTGTAAAAAAAAGCAAAAACTGTGTATATATCGAAAGATAGAGAAAAATGGCTTGATGACAAGCCTTAAATATGACAGTATTAATACTTAAATTACGCAAAAACTGTGTATATATCGGAAGATAGAGAAAAATGGCTTGATGACAAGCCTTAAATATGACAGTATTAATACTTAAATTACGCAAAAACTGTGTATATATCGAGAGATAGAGAAAAATGGCTTGATGACAAGCCTTAAATATGACAGTATTAATACTTAAATTACGCAAAACTGTGTATATATCGAGAGATAGAGAAAAATGGCTTGATGACAAGCCTTAAATATGACAGTATTAATACTTAAATTACGCAAAAACTGTGTATATATCGGAAGATAGAGAAAAATGGCTTGATGACAAGCCTTAAATATGACAGTATTAATACTTAAATTACGCAAAACTGTGTATATATCGAGAGATAGAGAAAAATGGCTTGATGACAAGCCTTAAATATGACAGTATTAATACTTAAATTACGCAAAACTGTGTATATATCGAGAGATAGAGAAAAATGGCTTGATGACAAGCCTTAAATATGACAGTATTAATACTTAAATTACGCAAAAACTGTGTATATATCGGAAGATAGAGAAAAATGGCTTGATGACAAGCCTTAAATATGACAGTATTAATACTTAAATTACGCAAAAACTGTGTATATATCGGAAGATAGAGAAAAATGGCTTGATGACAAGCCTTAAATATGACAGTATTAATACTTAAATTACGCAAAAACTGTGTATATATCGGAAGATAGAGAAAAATGGCTTGATGACAAGCCTTAAATATGACAGTATTAATACTTAAATTACGCAAAAACTGTGTATATATCGAAAGATAGAGAAAAATGGCTTGATGACAAGCCTTAAATATGACAGTATTAATACTTAAATTACGCAAAAACTGTGTATATATCGGAAGATAGAGAAAAATGGCTTGATGACAAGCCTTAAATATGACAGTATTAATACTTAAATTACGCAAAAAACTGTGTATATATCGGAAGATAGAGAAAAATGGCTTGATGACAAGCCTTAAATATGACAGTATTAATACTTAAATTACGCAAAAACTGTGTATATATCGGAAGATAGAGAAAACGGCTTGATGACAAGCCTTAAATATGACAGTATTAATACTTAAATTACGCAAAAACTGTGTATATATCGGAAGATAGAGAAAAATGGCTTGATGACAAGCCTTAAATATGACAGTATTAATACTTAAATTAGGCAAAAACTGTGTATATATCGGAAGATAGAGAAAACGGCTTGATGACAAGCCTTAAATATGACAGTATTAATACTTAAATTACGCAAAAACTGTGTATATATCGAAAGATAGAGAAAAATGGCTTGATGACAAGCCTTAAATATGACAGTATTAATACTTAAATTACGCAAAAACTGTGTATATATCGAGAGATAGAGAAAAATGGCTTGATGACAAGCCTTAAATATGACAGTATTAATACTTAAATTACGCAAAAACTGTGTATATATCGGAAGATAGAGAAAAATGGCTTGATGACAAGCCTTAAATATGACAGTATTAATACTTAAATTAGGCAAAACTGTGTATATATCGGAAGATAGAGAAAAACGGCTTGATGACAAGCCTTAAATATGACAGTATTAATACTTAAATTAGGCAAAAACTGTGTATATATCGGAAGATAGAGAAAAACGGCTTGATGACAAGCCTTAAATATGACAGTATTAATACTTAAATTACGCAAAAACTGTGTATATATCGGAAGATAGAGAAAAACGGCTTGATGACAAGCCTTAAATATGACAGTATTAATACTTAAATTACGCAAAAACTGTGTATATATCGAAAGATAGAGAAAAATGGCTTGATGACAAGCCTTAAATATGACAGTATTAATACTTAAATTAGGCAAAAACTGTGTATATATCGGAAGATAGAGAAAAACGGCTTGATGACAAGCCTTAAATATGACAGTATTAATACTTAAATTAGGCAAAAACTGTGTATATATCGGAAGATAGAGAAAAACGGCTTGATGACAAGCCTTAAATATGACAGTATTAATACTTAAATTACGCAAAAACTGTGTATATATCGGAAGATAGAGAAAAACGGCTTGATGACAAGCCTTAAATATGACAGTATTAATACTTAAATTACGCAAAAACTGTGTATATATCGGAAGATAGAGAAAAACGGCTTGATGACAAGCCTTAAATATGACAGTATTAATACTTAAATTACGCAAAACTGTGTATATATCGGAAGATAGAGAAAAATGGCTTGATGACAAGCCTTAAATATGACAGTATTAATACTTAAATTACGCAAAAACTGTGTATATATCGGAAGATAGAGAAAAATGGCTTGATGACAAGGCTTAAATATGACAGTATTAATACTTAAATTACGCAAAAACTGTGTATATATCGAAAGATAGAGAAAAATGGCTTGATGACAAGCCTTAAATATGACAGTATTAATACTTAAATTACGCCAGGATCGTTTGTTTGTTGGTCGTTTTTGTTTTGTTTTTTTAAATTTAGCCAAAGCTACACGAGGACTATCTACGCAAGCCGTTCCTAATTTAGCAGTATAAACCTAGAAGGGAAGCCGCTAGTCTTCATTATTCACCGCCAACTCTTGGGCTACTCTTTTACCAACGAATAGTCGGATGGACCTTGAATTTAGAATATCTCTATGGCTGAAAGGGCGAGCTTGTTTGGTGTGACGAGGATTCGAACTCGCGACCCTCAGGTTACAAATCGAGTGCCCTAACCACCTGATCTTGCCGGGTCTCGCGAAAATCGAAAATATACCCGAACTATTGCAGAACTATTGGTATAATGAAGCATGCAAACTTTAAAAGAAGGGAAGAAAACGTAATTTTAGCAATACTACATTAGCATTGATTGTTTTAGATACCTTTATAACGTTAAATAATATGTATAATATCATCCTTATATAGATGACGAACGTTGATGACTGTATCTGGTGTCTTAAGTATACCTTTATAACGTGAAGTATCGGGGCTCGATACCAGAAGTACAGATTGTCCATCGTGTAGTTCGGGTTTCGAAACAAACAAATAAACGTAAAATATGTATTTCAATGCGGCGTTATGGGTATTAACACTTTAATTCAAATAAAGTACAGAACAACGTTTCGACCTCCTTAGGTCATCTTCAGGTTAACAAAAAAAAGATGACCTAAAAAGTTCGAAACTTTGCTGTGTACTTTATTCTAATTAAAGTTTTAATACCCATACCAGCCATTTTGAGAATACATTTTTACTTCAAGAGAGTTCCTCGTCATTACGAAACATAAAGACCGTTAATACATCGATTCACAAAACATATTGTATTGTTATCCGAGTAAATAGGTTTAAGTACATTAAAGTCCGTTGTTGAAGTAAGTTCTGAAACTGTGTTTATTCATGTAATACAATGCTGCGGTGACGAGTCTTGCTACCGAATTAGTGTTCCTCAATTAACTGATGTAAGAAATGTAGGGCTATCTATGTTCTACCCACCAGAGGTATCGAAACCTGGTTTTAGCGTTGTAAGTTCGCAGACATACCGCTGTGCCACTGGGGGTCGCTAGGTGGTAGTATTATTACTTCTAAGTAAAGAGATTAGAATGAAATGCGCCCAGATTATTATATTATAATATCTATTAAACATACAATATTTATTTCCTTTTAACTCTAATGCTAATGGCGTCTTGTTCATTATTTACCTTTCTCTCTGCGTCTGTGTGCGCGTGTGCATGCGCTTATTCCTGTCCCAAAGACGAAAGTGTCGGTTATGTGCTATCCAATAGCATCGAATGTTTTCTTAAGATAATTAACCTTATTTACATTTCTCAAAATGAAATATACAGCCCGCTGTGTGCAGGAAAAAGGTCAATCAGTAGCCTTAGAATAGACGTGTCAGTTTCCGGTGGAAACTTTCCATACTGGAAAGGGACCAGTTTTAAGGAAGGAATGCGACATGTGACAAACCACACGCTTACCTGCGTTTTTCTAACACCCATTTGTTTTAGTCGTTTTATTACGTTTCTGTACATCCACAATGGAGCATTTATAGCTCAAAATCAAAGAAAGGAAAACAAAATTTTATACCACGAAGAAGATGTTTCAATGTTCACAGTGTCTCGGGTTAAGATCCCCTTCGTTACAATGTTTCGGACAGAGACCCCTTCATTTAACGATTTTAAACTGTAATGATATCATACATTCTGGCCTGGCATGGCCAAGCGCGTTAAGGCGTGCGCTTCGTAATCTGAGGGTCGCGGTATCGCGCCCGAGTCTGGCCAAACATGCTCGCCCTCCCAGCCGTGGGGGCGTTATAATGGGACGGTCAGTCCCACTTTTCGTTGGTAAAGGAGTAGCCCAAGAGTTGGCGGTGGGTGGTGATGACTAGCTGCCTTCCCTCTAGTCTTACACTGCTAAATTAGGGACGGGTAGCACAGATAGCCCTCGAGTAGCTTTGTGCGAAATTCAAAAACAAACAAACAAAAACATTATACATTCTATTTATAAGTTATTTTTTACCCATGTTTTTTTTTGTTTTAGATTTCACTGTACTTCGGCGGTTTCTTTTATTGTAGTTCAAATTTTCTAGAGTTATGTGAAGATTTCAATGAAAAGTTGAAATTCCTAATAAAATATATACGTATATTAACGACAAAGAGGTTTTCAAAACCCAATAAACTATGGAAAATTACAAGGGGTCTTGTGATGCGGTTTACATTCAATGGTTATTCCTATATTGTATCTTGGGCCTTTATCAACAGTGGAAATGTAGATACAGGGTTTTAATCTGGCAACTAGGTCACATAATAAAATGTCAACCCTGTAATACTGTTTCGGTAATTATTTCTATTTATTGTTGTGACAAATTAAGCCTAATAGGTTACATGTCTTACATAAATTTAAGATGTAAACTTTCATCGTATATATTTTTTAATTCCCATTGTTATAACGAATGAAAGGGAGTCAACATTGAAAACGTGTTAAAAACTGCATAATAGATTTGGACTAAAACTCTGATGTAAACTCGCTTTACTTGTCCTGTTAGGAACATTTTCACGGTATAATGGTTAATCGGATAAGCAAATTGTTGTCAACATTATTCACACAACGAGAAATAGTAGAGAGAAAAAATAATTATAATAATAAATATTTTGGAAGTTCAGTTATGTCGAGAAAACCCACTTGTAGAGAAATATATATGTAAAAAACGGCTCGTTTGGGTTGAGAAAAGTTTTTTTACGTAGAGGAGTGAACATCCAACAGCCAAACTTCCCAGGTAAAATTAAAAATTAATATTTTTCAGAAACATCTAAAAACAACATCTTAAACGATTTTTTCAAAGAATTTTCTCACAAAACCATTAAAATAATTTCACAAAACAGAAAGTTAAAAAAACAATTTTACAAAAAGAGACATTAATTCCATTAAAAACCTAAAACAAGACAAGAATATAAAAATTCTGAAAGCTGATAAAGGTAACGCTATAGTTATAATGAACACGAATGAATACATCCAAAAAATGAAGAACATCCTATCAGACACAAACAAGTTTAAACCAATACACACAAATCCAACAAAGATACACGAGACACAACTGAACAAATTACTACTACAAATGTAAAAAGCCAACACAATTTCACAAACACTTTATTCCTACCTACGTAAAACCGACTCACGCACACCGCAAATATACGGCATCCCAAACCTCATAAACCAGATTGTCCATTACGACCAATAATGTCCACATATGAATCGTTTAATTACAATCTTGGTAAATACATAGCATGGGCACTCTCCAAATATGTAACATCAGCCAGCTCATTCATCAAAGACTCTTAATTTCAAGTCTAATCTTAATCAACTTAATCATAAAGCCTTAATGGCCAGTTTCGATGTTATATCCCTCTTTACAGACGTTCCAACCACTGAAGCCTGCAAGATAGCCTTAGAACTCTATATCCGAGACCCTAACCCATCTATAGACATTCCCAGTAACCAATTAGCAACCCTAATAGAATTCACCACGATGAAGACAAACTTCATGTTCAACAACCAAAACTATATACAAACAAATGGCCTAAGCATGGTCAACCCAGTATCACCAGTTCTAGCCAATATTTTTATGACACAAGTTGAAACACAAGCAATTAACACAACATTACATCCACCACTATACTGGTATAGATATGTAGATGACACGGTTGCGGGATTCACATCTACAGAACACATACTTAATTTTTTCAAACACATTAACTCTATACATCCCAACATTAACTTCACATGTGAACAGGAAGAAAGCAATCAAATATCATTTCTTAACCTCAAAATTACAAGAACAGATACACAATTTAAAACAGAAATCCACCGAAAAATCACCCATACTGGACTATACATTCCTTGGGACTCAGCACATGAAACAAAACAAAAAACTCAACATACTAAGAAACCAAATAAACACAACCATAAAACTATGCTCACCAGATAAAATTAACGATGAATCAGACAAAATAAAACAATACTTCATCAACATCAATAAGTTCCCCAAACCGTAGAAAACATTATACACACACACCTAGACAGAAAGCAAAACCAACCAACAAAAGTAAATATATCTCACGAATCAGAAAATCACGAAACCATATACTGCTGCATACCATATATTTCCGACATCAGCAAAAAAATAATCAACATTTGGCAAAAACTAGCAACAAAATATGACATTCCAGTTAATACCAAATTTATTCAAAAACCAGGAACAAAACTGAGGTCTATACTATGTAAAAACTACAATGTGATAACTGCCACGACTTCTATATTGGAGAAACAAGTAGAAAAATGGAAACCAGAGTCAAAGAACATAAAAAGTCACTTTCACACGTTTTTGAACACTGCAAGTCAAATAAACACAACATAACCATAGAAAACACTCAAATACTAAATAAAGTAACAAACATAAACAAACGCAAAATTAAAGGAACCTTATACAACAACTTAAGCCCAAAATAAACAACATTTGTTCACCATCCATATCCACAATATTCTAAGACGTTTAAAAAAACTAAAAACACAACATAGTCATAGAAAACACTTAAATACTAAATAAAGAAACAAACATAAACAAACGCAAAATTAAAGAAGCCTTACTTATACAACTTAAAACCAAAATAAACCAATACAAAGGAACACCTTTATACCTATATTGAAAATAATAAAATAAATAATGTAAAATTATATAATCAAATCTAAGCACGCCCTCTACATTCCGACACTCAGTTACACAACCCTTTTCAAAAATGTGGTCAGCTTCCGGTCAGTTACCTCTTTCTTTCTTTGTGAACCTGACAATGACCGAAGAAGGTCGAAACGTTGTTCGCTCCTCTACGAAAAAAAAAAAGTTCAATCTAAACGAGCCGTTTTTACATATATATTTTGGAAGTTCGTTAAGTACATCTTCAAATGACGTTTTTTTTTTTAAGAATAAGTTGTCATTTATTTTAACCAAATCTTCAAAGAAGCAATTTTTCGAATAATTAAAGACAGATGAAAGCATGTTCTAAGAGTATGGTCTAAATTTGTTGTTGCTGTCTTTTCGCAGCAGCTTTCTCGTTCGTTTTGATTTTATAATTTCTCACAATGTGTAGCCCTCCGGTGGCACAGCGGTATGTCTGTGGATTCGCACCGCTAAAAATACTGGGTTTCGATACCCGTGTTAGGCAGAGCACAGTTAGCCCATTGTGTAGATTTGTGTTTAATACAAAAAGTAGCACAAAGTGCAACAGTTCGTAATACTGAAGGGACTGACTAGAGGGAAGAACAGCTATTCAATGCCACCTACCGCTAACCCTCGGGCTACTAAAAATACGATATATGACAATCTCTTATAGTGACGTTCACCTTACCAAAATCTATATCGCACCGTCGAGTGGTAAGCAATTTTGGTTTAGTTTGCATTTAGGCGCCTATTATTTAATAGTAATACACTGTAGACTAGAGAAAACGCATGTTGTTCCCACCGTTGGTCACCAACTATTGGGCTATTAACCAAAGAACATTAGGATTGACCTTCACTTTATAACGCCCCCACGATGTTCGATGTTAACACTCCTACGAAAAGTGGGGCCTAATAGGCCCCAGAGCAACTTGGAAGGTTATTAATATTAGGCTAATAAATTTGTATTTAAATTAAATTTCCATTTCATTTGATTTCATTTCATTAATGGCAATTTCATTTAAATACAAAATTATTAGCCTAATATTAGTAACCTTTGAAGTTGCTCTGGGGCCTATTAGGCCCCACTTTTCGTAGGAGTGTTAAAGAAATAAGCAGTTTACTATGTAACATTGATATGGGGATGAAACATGTCTCAAAATACAACTACATTAGAATATGCAAATCTTTATCATAAGGTTTGAGAAACCTGGTACACCAGGAGAAAAACTATTCCACAACTCACTTCCTTCATGTTCACAACATAGTTGGTTTACACTCAGTTGCCATGGCAACATGAGATCGTCACGCTAAGTTCCAGAGAAACGTGAAATCTCGTTCACTTAATGCCTCGGTGAGGAAACAGACTAGGCTCTCTCAAAAGATTTTGTTCCGGAAACTCTGCACTTATCTAACGTGACGACATCCGGTCACAGCTCGTTGATAAGTGTATTAAAACGGTTTTAAAGGCGATAGACTGCTATTACATTTAAGAAAAAATGAGAAAGAAATAAATATCCAAAGGAAACTTATTAATAGTTGAATCCCAAGACTGGAGCCTAATTAATGTAAAGGACTTTACTTGTTTTAAGCTTCTGATTGTGATTTGATACACATAGAGTAGAACGTTCGATTATGTTCATTAGAACAATAGTATTTAGAAGAATCAAGTTGTTAGGGTTAAGAAAACCTAAGAGTAAGAAAAAAAAACAGACTTTTGAAATACCGAATGAACGCAAACAAATTGTCGGCACACTAGCAGTATGATAGGCTAATTATCATTCGAATTGTTATATTAGACTTAGAAAAAGAACAATCAAATATATAGTAATTACGTAACAGATATTTCTACTGTTTTACAACTGCGTCACAGATAAGTTTGTTAAAAGTGAACTTTTCAACCATCTGTATTTTCTAGCAATCAATATATCTATGCGTGTTGGCTTCTCCATTTCTACATGTTATTCCTAATGGCCATTAAAGAGAGAGGGTACTAACTATTACATATCTAGGCTTAGCATCGATTTTCTCCACTGACTTAACGGTCTTGAGTGGTTTCCTCGAGATATATTCTGTATCACGAAGTAGCAATACGACAGTTTATTTTTGTTTTCTTCCATGAAGCATGCAGAAAGCAGATACGTTACTAGTTTCTTTAGCTAATTTGTGGAGGGCAAAATATTTTGTTAATGACTTATAATTAAGCATTTAATTACAGCATACATGTACATTTTTGGAATACAGTAAAAGTGTTACATGTTGGATTGGTAAAGACGAGGGAAGGCGGCTATGTCACAGTTTGATAAAGATGAGGGAAGGCGGCTATGTCACAGTTTGATAATGATGAGGGAAGGCGGCTATGTCACAGTTTGATAATGATGAGGGAAGGCGGCTATGTCACAGTTTGATAAAGATGAGGGAAGGCGGCTATGTCACAGTTTGATAATGATGAGGGAAGGCGGCTATGTCACAGTTTGATAAAGATGAGGGAAGGCGGCTATGTCACAGGTCTTACCGACGATCATTGAGCTACTTCCGTCTTACTCCTCCCCCCCCCCCAGTGACACAGCAGCATGTCTGTGGACTTACAACACTAGAAACCGAGTTTCGATACCTGTGAAAGACAGAACACACATAGCCCTTTGGAAGTTGAGTAACAGTTCTTAATATGGTTTTTCACGAAAATGAATGACTTCGGTCGGGCAGTGAAACGTTTTTAAATGATTATATCGAAAATGAATGACTTCGGTCGGGCAGTGAAACGTTTTTAAATGATTATATCGAAAATGAATGACTTCGGTCGGGCAGTGAAACGTTTTTAAATGATTATATTGTCAGTACCAGGAGGAATTTCAGTCGAACGATTCTCTTTCGTAACCGTAACATATACTTACTTTAGGCTAATCCAGATGTGATACTGGAGTCATTCACTGTCTTAAAAATTATGTTATTTGCGAATACTTTGTTGTTTTTTCCTTCCGAAAACACTAAACTTTCTCTTTTACAGAATATCGTACCAGCTCAACATTGTTTAACAACCTTGCTATACGGACATATATCTTCCTTCTATATGGACATATCTTCCTGCTGTAATGACATATCTTCCTGCTATACGGACATATCTTCCTTCTATATGGACACATCTTCCTTCTATATGGACACATCTTCCTTCTATATGGACATATCTTCCTGCTGTAATGACATATCGTCCTGCTGTAATGACATATCTTTCTGCTATACAGACATATCTTTCTCCTATATGGACATATCTTCCTGCTATATGGACATATCTTCCTGCTGTACTGACACATCTTCCTTCTATACGAATACATCTTCCTGCTGTTATGACATATCTTCCTGCTATATGGACATATCTTCCTGCTATATGGACATATCTTCCTGCTATATGGACATATCTTCTTGGAAAGAGCTGTGGAAGAATCCTCTATTCGTAAGTCTATCCTCGAAGCATTACACTATTCAATAATTAGAAGTTCGTCGGAACCGAAAATATACATAATAAACATGCTTTTAATTGTTTCTTTGTTTGTTTTAGAGCAAAGCCACATAGGGCTCTCTGCTGTGTCCCAGGATTTTAACGTTGTAAATCCTTCCGCTTATACCCTAGCATGGCTAGGTGGCTAAGGTACCCCACTGAGAATCGCAGGTTCGAATACCCGTCATACCAAACGTGCTTGTCTATTTAGTCGTGGGGGCGTTATAATGTGGCGGTCAATCTCACGATTCGTTGGTAAAAGGTTAGCCCAAGAGTTGGCAATGGGTGATGATGACTAGTCGCCTTCCCTCCTATTTTACACAACTAAATTATGGACAGCTAGCGCAGAGAGCCCTCTTGTAGCTTTGCGCCAGATTAAAAAACAACAACTAAAATCTTATTTGCTTTAAAAAGATAAAATATTTTCTGTTTTAGTAAAATTAAAATATTCCCCGCTTTAACAAAGAAAATCTTTAAGCTTTTGTATTTAAAGTGGCCAAGATGAACAAACAGAGAGAACGTATCTTCAAGATCTCTGCTAAAAGTGTATTAAAGCCAACTTTTTCATTTGTTTATTTAAAGATCGAAGATGTTTTAAATCATTACAGTTATGCCAGAAACTTAAACAAAGAAAATATCTCGGTCCAGTTTGTTTGGGCCCGGCATGGCCTAGCGCGTTAAGGCGTGCGCTTCGTAATCTGAGGGTCGCGGGTTCGCGCCCGAGTCGCGCCAAACATGCTCGCCCTCCCAGCCGTGGGGGCGTTATAATTTGACGGTCAATCCCACTATTCGTTGGTAAAAGAGTAGCCCAAGAGTTGGCGGTGGGTGGTGATGACTAGCTGCCTACCCTCTAGTCTTACACTGCTAAATTAGGGACGGCTAGCACAGATAGCCCTCGAGTAGCTTTGTGCGAAATTCCAAAACAAACAAACCAGTTTGTTTGATTTGATTATTTGGCCCTCTGATTACCCTGGCCCAGCATGGGTAGGTGGTTAAGGTACTCGACTCGTAATCTGAGGATCCAGGCTCAAATCCCCGTCGCACCAAACATGCTCGCCTTTTCAGCCATGGAGGCATTATAAAGTAACGGTCAATCCTACTATTCGTTGGTAAAAGAGTAGCCAAAGAGTTGACGATGGGTGGTCGTAACTAGCTGCCTTCTCTCTGGTCTTATACTGCAAAATTAGGAACGGCGCGAAATTCAAACCAACCAAATCCAGTTACTCTCAGTAAATTCTGTTACACTTTTACTCATATAAACCGCCGTCTAATTACATTCAGTAAACTCTAACATTTTCACTCGTTACTTCTCTGACGGAAACCATTAAGTAAAAGCTTCATAAATTATTTGTTCACTGTACAAAACGTGAAAAAAACTTTTATTTGGCATAATGCCAATATGTTTGTCCTAACATTCAGAGTTTTCTGGTGATTGGCTGAGCGGTTTAGTGGTTGGAATTCTTATCGGAATTACTTTTGAAATAGCATCTTTCCTTCCCTCCTTCCCCCACACCACTCGATAGATTTTTTTTTTTATTTCCAAAGAATAACTCATCAAGTTACAGGTTTTAGTAATAAGAAGAAGCGATGAGTTTATTTGTTCGTTTGTTTTCTTAAGCACAAAGCTAAACAAAGGATTGTCTGTGTTCTGCCCACCACGGGTATTAGTCCGCACTGGGCGATCGTGAGGAACATGGTGAAAACCGAGATATAATGAAAATTATCTTGTTGATCTTTGTTGTGTCAAAATACTTGATTCTAAAAATAAAATCTTTGGTTTTATTGTACAGGCAGAATATTTCTTAGTGGGTTCACTTTGGGTAAACTTAATAAAACATTTTACCAGTTTCATTTGGTCCCACGTTGATTTTAGGAACATGATACTGGTTTTACTAATGAGTCTTGGATGGTTTCGAACAAACTACTTACAATGAACTGGTAACACTCAAACATGATCAAATTGAATACACACGTTTTAATAGCAACCATATCTATATATTTATTTGGTCGAGACAAAGTGTCGAATGAGGATGTAATACGAATGTGAAAACAGAAATACAGTGTGTGTGTGTTTTTCTTATAACACAGTCACACCGGGCTACCTGCTCTGTCCACCAAAAGGAATCAAATCCCCGATTATAGCATTGGAAGTCCTAAGATTTACCTCTGTCCCAACGGGAGACATACCGATATACCAGCACAATGGTACAGTTTCAGATTCGCGTTATAATGTGACGGTCAATCCCACTATTCGTTGGTAAAAGAGTAGCCTAACAGTTAGCAGTGGGCGGTGATGACTAGCTCTAGTCTTACACTGCTAAATTGGGGACTGCTAGCGCAGACAGCCCTGGTGTAGCTTTGCGCGAAAATCAAAACAAACAAGTTAAACTTTGACTTATTTAAAAGATAAATATTGCTATTCACTTATTCTTTATTGAACCGACTATAGTGAAAACTGAGTGACGTTCATGAACGCTCGTTTGTACTCTGAAATTATTGGTAACTTAACCGAAAAATGGTTTCTTATATGAACTAGCTTGTTTTTATATTAACTTCGCGGAGCTTTGCTCGAGGGCTATCTACGCTAGCCATCCTTAATTTAGACGTGACAGTTCAAAAGACGGGAGTCTAGCTAACTCCGCCCATGGGCCAGCTCCTGGGATACTCTTTTTAACAACAAAAAACATTATAATGCCCTACGGCGACTGAGAGGACGAGGATGTTCGGTGACGGGATTCGAACACGCAACCTGCAGAATTACTGCTGAGCAACCTTTTAATCAGCAGACCTTCTCAGGTATCTCATTTAAACAGTTAATTTTTTTTAAAGAGGTAAAAACTTTTGAGTTTAGGTACACACTGATATTAAAGTTCCATGTAATAAACAACATTTGTTCACCATCCATATCAACAATATTCTAAGACGTTTAAAAAAACTAAAAACACAACATAGTCATAGAAAACACTTAAATACTAAATAAAGAAACAAACATAAACAAACGCAAAATTAAAGAAGCCTTACTTATACAACAACTTAAACCCAAAATAAACCAATACAAAGGAACACCTTTATACCTATATTAAAAATAATATAATAAATAATGTAAAATTATATAATCAAATCCAAGCACGCCCTCTACATTCCGACACTCAGTTACACAACCCTTTTCAAACATGTGGTCAGCTTCCGGTCAATTACCTCTTTCTTTCTTTGTGAACCTGACGATGACCGAAGTAGGTCGAAACGTTGTTCGCTCCTCTACGTAAAATATTTTCTCAACCCAAACGAGCCGTTTTTACATGTATATTCTTCTCTACAAGTGGGTTTTCTTAACATCACTGATTGTTATAATCTAACTGACGTAATATTACTGTGACTTTGTCTTCTACAAATGTCACACTGACACGTACGTACTCACTATAATAACGTTATAGTCTAACTGACGTAATATTACTGTGACTTTGTCTTCTACAAATGTCACACTGACACGTACGTACTCACTATAATAACGTTATAGTCTAACTGACGTAATATTACTGTGACTTTGTCTTCTACAAATGTCACACTGACACGTACGTACTCACTATAATAACGTTATAATCTAACTGACGTAATATTACTGTGACTTTGTCTTCTACAAATGTCACACTGACACGTACTCACTATAATAACGTTATAATCTAACTGACGTAATATTACTGTGACTTTGGGTTCTACAAGTGTCACACTGACACGTACTCACTATAATAACGTTATAATCTAACTGACGTAATATTACTGTGACTTTGTGTTCTACAAGTGTCACACTGACACGTACTCACTATAATAACGTTATAATCTAACTGACGTAATATTACTGTGACTTTGTGTTCTACAAGTGTCACACTGACACGTACTCACTATAATAACGTTATAATCTAACTGACGTAATATTACTGTGACTTTGTCTTCTACAAGTGTCACACTGACACGTACTCACTATAATAACGTTATAATCTAACTGACGTGATGTTACTGTGACTTTGTCTTCTACAAGTGTCACACTGACACGTACTCACTATAATAACGTTATAATCTAACTGACGTGATGTTACTGTGACTTTGTGTTCTACAAATGTCACACTGACACGTACTCATTATAATAACGTTATAATCTAACTGACGTAATATTACTGTGACTTTGTGTTCTACAAGTGTCACACTGACACGTACTCACTATAATAACGTTATAATCTAACTGACGTAATATTACTGTGACTTTGTGGTTCTACAAGTGTCACACTGACACGTACTCACTATAATAACGTTATAATCTAACTGACGTAATATTACTGTGACTTTGTGTTCTACAAGTGTCACACTGACACGTACTCACTATAATAACGTTATAATCTAACTGACGTAATATTACTGTGACTTTGTCTTCTACAAGTGTCACACTGACACGTACTCTATATAATAACGTTATAATCTAACTGACGTAATATTACTGTGACTTTGTCTTCTACAAATGTCACACTGACACGTACTCACTATAATAACGTTATAATCTAACTGACGTAATATTACTGTGACTTTGTGTTCTACAAGTGTCACACTGACACGTACTCACTATAATAACGTTATAATCTAACTGACGTGATGTTACTGTGACTTTGTGTTCTACAAGTGTCACACTGACACGTACTCACTATAATAACGTTATAATCTAACTGACGTAATATTACTGTGACTTTGTGTTCTACAAGTGTCACACTGACACGTACTCACTATAATAACGTTATAATCTAACTGACGTAATATTACTGTGACTTTGTGTTCTACAAGTGTCACACTGACACGTACTCACTATAATAACGTTATAATCTAACTGACGTAATATTACTGTGACTTTGTGTTCTACAAGTGTCACACTGACACGTACTCACTATAATAACGTTATAATCTAACTGACGTAATATTACTGTGACTTTGTCTTCTGCCAAGTGTCACACTGACACGTACTCACTATAATAACGTTATAATCTAACTGACGTGATGTTACTGTGACTTTGTGTTCTACAAGTGTCACACTGACACGTACTCACTATAATAACGTTATAATTTAACTGACGTGATGTTACTGTGACTTTGTCTTCTACAAGTGTCACACTGACACGTACTCACTATAATAACGTTATAATCTAACTGACGTGATGTTACTGTGACTTTGTGTTCTACAAATGTCACACTGACACGTACTCACTATAATAACGTTATAATCTAACTGACGTAATATTACTGTGACTTTGTGTTCTACAAGTGTCACACTGACACGTACTCACTATAATAACGTTATAATCTAACTGACGTAATATTACTGTGACTTTGTGTTCTACAAGTGTCACACTGACACGTACTCACTATAATAACGTTATAATCTAACTGACGTAATATTACTGTGACTTTGTGTTCTACAAGTGTCACACTGACACGTACTCACTATAATAACGTTATAATCTAACTGACGTAATATTACTGTGACTTTGTCTTCTACAAGTGTCACACTGACACGTACTCACTATAATAACGTTATAATCTAACTGACGTGATGTTACTGTGACTTTGTCTTCTACAAGTGTCACACTGACACGTACTCACTATAATAACGTTATAATCTAACTGACGTGATGTTACTGTGACTTTGTGTTCTACAAGTGTCACACTGACACGTACTCACTATAATAACGTTATAATCTAACTGACGTAATATTACTGTGACTTTGTCTTCTACAAGTGTCACACTGACACGTACTCACTATAATAACGTTATAATCTAACTGACGTGATGTTACTGTGACTTTGTGTTCTACAAGTGTCACACTGACACGTACTCACTATAATAACGTTATAATCTAACTGACGTGATGTTACTGTGACTTTGTGTTCTACAAGTGTCACACTGACACGTACTCACTATAATAACGTTATAATCTAACTGACGTGATGTTACTGTGACTTTGTGTTCTGTGTACTGACACGTACTCACTATAATAACGTTATAATCTAACTGACGTGATGTTGACTTTGTCTTCTACAAGTGTCACACTGACACGTACTCACTATAATAACGTTATAATCTAACTGACGTGATGTTACTGTGACTTTGTGTTCTACGTGTCACACTGACACGTACTCACTATAATAACGTTATAATCTAACTGACGTGATGTTACTGTGACTTTGTGTTTCAAGTGTCACACTGACACGTACTCACTATAATAACGTTATAATCTAACTGACGTGATGTTACTGTGACTTTGTGTTCACGTCACACTGACACGTACTCACTATAATAACGTTATAATCTAACTGACGTGATGTTACTGTGACTTTGTGTTCTACAAGTGTCACACTGACACGTACTCACTATAATAACGTTATAATCTAACTGACGTGATGTTACTGTGACTTTGTCTTCTACAAGTGTCACACTGACACGTACTCACTATAATAACGTTATAATCTAACTGACGTGATGTTACTGTGACTTTGTCTTCTACAAGTGTCACACTGTACTCACTATAATAACGTTATAATCTAACTGACGTGATGTTACTGTGACTTTGTCTTCTACAAGTGTCACACTGACACGTACTCACTATAATAACGTTATAATCTAACTGACGTGATGTTACTGTGACTTTGTCTTCTACAAGTGTCACACTGACACGTACTCACTATAATAACGTTATAATCTAACTGACGTGATGTTACTGTGACTTTGTCTTCTACAAGTGTCACACTGACACGTACTCACTATAATAACGTTATAATCTAACTGACGTGATGTTACTGTGACTTTGTCTTCTACAAGTGTCACACTGACACGTACTCACTATAATAACGTTATAATCTAACTGACGTGATGTTACTGTGACTTTGTCTTCTACAAGTGTCACACTGACACGTACTCACTATAATAACGTTATAATCTAACTGACGTGATGTTACTGTGACTTTGTCTTCTACAAGTGTCACACTGACACGTACTCACTATAATAACGTTATAATCTAACTGACGTGATGTTACTGTGACTTTGTCTTCTACAAGTGTCACACTGACACGTACTCACTATAATAACGTTATAATCTAACTGACGTGATGTTACTGTGACTTTGTCTTCTACAAGTGTCACACTGACACGTACTCACTATAATAACGTTATAATCTAACTGACGTGATGTTACTGTGACTTTGTCTTCTACAAGTGTCACACTGACACGTACTCACTATAATAACGTTATAATCTAACTGACGTGATGTTACTGTGACTTTGTCTTCTACAAGTGTCACACTGACACGTACTCACTATAATAACGTTATAATCTAACTGACGTGATGTTACTGTGACTTTGTCTTCTACAAGTGTCACACTGACACGTACTCACTATAATAACGTTATAATCTAACTGACGTGATGTTACTGTGACTTTGTCTTCTACAAGTGTCACACTGACACGTACTCACTATAATAACGTTATAATCTAACTGACGTGATGTTACTGTGACTTTGTCTTCTACAAGTGTCACACTGACACGTACTCACTATAATAACGTTATAATCTAACTGACGTGATGTTACTGTGACTTTGTCTTCTACAAGTGTCACACTGACACGTACTCACTATAATAACGTTATAATCTAACTGACGTGATGTTACTGTGACTTTGTCTTCTACAAGTGTCACACTGACACGTACTCACTATAATAACGTTATAATCTAACTGACGTGATGTTACTGTGACTTTGTCTTCTACAAGTGTCACACTGACACGTACTCACTATAATAACGTTATAATCTAACTGACGTGATGTTACTGTGACTTTGTCTTCTACAAGTGTCACACTGACACGTACTCACTATAATAACGTTATAATCTAACTGACGTGATGTTACTGTGACTTTGTCTTCTACAAGTGTCACACTGACACGTACTCACTATAATAACGTTATAATCTAACTGACGTGATGTTACTGTGACTTTGTCTTCTACAAGTGTCACACTGACACGTACTCACTATAATAACGTTATAATCTAACTGACGTGATGTTACTGTGACTTTGTCTTCTACAAGTGTCACACTGACACGTACTCACTATAATAACGTTATAATCTAGCTGACGTGATGTTACTGTGACTTTGTCTTCTACAAGTGTCACACTGACACGTACTCACTATAATAACGTTATAATCTAACTGACGTGATGTTACTGTGACTTTGTCTTCTACAAGTGTCACACTGACACGTACTCACTATAATAACGTTATAATCTAACTGACGTGATGTTACTGTGACTTTGTCTTCTACAAGTGTCACACTGACACGTACTCACTATAATAACGTTATAATCTAACTGACGTGATGTTACTGTGACTTTGTCTTCTACAAGTGTCACACTGACACGTACTCACTATAATAACGTTATAATCTAACTGACGTGATGTTACTGTGACTTTGTCTTCTACAAGTGTCACACTGACACGTACTCACTATAATAACGTTATAATCTAACTGACGTGATGTTACTGTGACTTTGTGTTCTACAAGTGTCACACTGATTGCCGTACATCTTTCTGAAGTACACCTATTATTCATCATGAAAAGTTGTAGGAGTGCCATGGCGCTATATTGCTATGTTTACGTGTAGTTGTATAGCGAGGTGTAAGGTTACGGAGTATCATGGTTTCTTGTGACATTTTGGGTCAAAAGAGTAAATAGAGTCCATCAGCCTCGGTATCAAATTTTAAAATGTTACCAGTAAAACAGCTTTGAAAATCGATAAATGTATTTTCATTGTCCATTAATTCAGTTAAATCTTTTCCAGGTGATATGTGTTAGAAGTTATCCCAGCTAATACGTGGCTTATGGATCCTTGTTTTAAACACTAATTACATTTTTTTAGTTCTTTGGAACAAATAATATATACATGTATATATGTAGTATACTCCCAGATGTTATTGAAATACACTGTCACAGAAAATATTCTTGTTTATAACCACGTTGAGCCTTATTTTAATTATCTCTGGTTAAAACTTGTTTGTGTTAGCTTTTGTTAAACGATATTTTTATTATCTCTAGTTGGACCTTACTTTCTTAGCTCTGGTTGAAACTTGTTTTTGTTTGCTCTGATGGTAACCTGTTTTTGTTAGGTCTGATTGGAACTTGTTTTGTTAGTTCTGGTTGAATCTTTTTTGTTAGCTCTGGTGGTAACCTGTTTTAATTATCTGTGGTTAAAACTTGTTTTTGTTTCGTATTTTTGTTCATTCTTTCTTGTTAGTTTTCGATAACCACAATATTGTCAAGCAAACAATTCCTTATGCATTTCTGAAATACTTGTTCCCAAGCAATCTTTAGACGTTTCTGAAATACTTGTTCCCAAGCAATATTTAGACGTTTCTGAAATACTTGTTCCCAAGCAATCTTTAGACGTTTTTGAAATACTTGTTCCCAAGCAATCTTTAGACGTTTCTGAAATACTTGTTCCCAAGCAATCTTTAGACGTTTCTGAAATACTTGTTCCCAAGCAATCTTTAGACGTTTCTGAAATACTTGTTCCCAAGCAATCTTTAGACGTTTCTGAAATACTTGTTTCCAAGCAATCTTTAGACGTTTCTGAAATACTTGTCTCCAAATAAATCTTTAATCAATGTAAAATACTTGTTTCCAAACAAATATTTAGTCGTTTTCAAAATACTTGTCTCCAAAGAAATCGTTAGATATGTCTCCAAACAACTCTTTAGCCATTTTTGAAACACTTGTTTCCAAACAGATATTTAGGATATTTAAAATACTTGTCTCCAAAGAAATCGTTAGATATGTCTCCAAACAACTCTTTAGCCATTTTTGAAACACTTGTTTCCAAACAGATATTTAGGATATTTAAAATACTTGTCTCCAAAGAAATTGTTAGATATGTCTCCAAACAACTCTTTAGCCATTTTTGAAACACTTGTTTCCAAACAGATATTTAGGATATTTAAAATACTTGTCTCCAAAGAAATCGTTAGATATGTCTCCAAACAACTCTTTAGCCATTTTTGAAACACTTGTCTCCAAACAACTCTTTAGCCATTTTTGAAACACTTGTTTCCAAACAGACATTTAGGATATTTAAAATACTTGTCTCCAAAGAAATCGTTAGATATGTCTCCAAACAACTCTTTAGCCATTTTTGAAACACTTGTCTCCAAACAACTCTTTAGCCATTTTGAAACACTTGTTTCCAAACAGATATTTAGGATATTTAAAATACTTGTCTCCAAAGAAATCGTTAGATATGTCTCCAAACAACTCTTTAGCCATTTTGAAACACTTGTTTCCAAACAGATATTTAGGATATTTAAAATACTTGTCTCCAAAGAAATCGTTAGATATGTCTCCAAACAACTCTTTAGCCATTTTTGAAACACTTGTTTCCAAACAGATATTTAGGATATTTAAAATACTTGTCTCCAAAGAAATCGTTAGATATGTCTCCAAACAACTCTTTAGCCATTTTTGAAACACTTGTTTCCAAACAGACATTTAGGATATTTAAAATACTTGTCTCCAAAGAAATCGTTAGATATGTCTCCAAACAACTCTTTAGCCATTTTTGAAACACTTGTTTCCAAACAGACATTTAGGATATTTAAAATACTTGTCTCCAAAGAAATCGTTAGATATGTCTCCAAACAACTCTTTAGCCATTTTTGAAACACTTGTTTCCAAACAGACATTTAGGATATTTAAAATACTTGTCTCCAAAGAAATCGTTAGATATGTCTCCAAACAACTCTTTAGCCATTTTTGAAACACTTGTTTCCAAACAGACATTTAGGATATTTAAAATACTTGTCTCCAAAGAAATCTTCTGAAAATTAAACCTCCATGTTATGAAAGATGCATATTACTTTTTAGGTTACACCATTTTTACCTATTTAGCTATTATATCATATTACATCAGTGTTAGTTGACTGACTAATAGGCTTTAATAGTCCTAATAATTCCGTTTTGTATATGATTTGTATACACCAGTTCTTTAATCACTTATGGTGTTTCTTCAGGTTAAATCGTGTATATGGCATTTTTACACGAGTTTTTGAACCAACTTGAATGTTTCTTCGAGTTCTGTAGTATATGTGTCATGTTTAACCATTTCTTGAACCACCTAGAAGGTTTCAAAGAACCACTGTCGATTGTAAAACCCTGTGTAAACATGTGGTATACACGACAGAACTCAAAGAACCACTGTCGATGGTAAAACCCAGTGTAAACATGTGGTATACACGACAGAACTCAAAGAACCACTGTCGATGGTAAAACCCAGTGTAAACATGTGGTATACACGACAGAACTCAAATAACCACTGTCGATGGTAAAACCCTGTGTAAACATGTGGTATACACGACAGAACTCAAAGAACCACTGTCGATGGTAAAACCCAGTGTAAACATGTGGTATACACGACAGAACTCAAAGAACCACTGTCGATGGTAAAACCCAGTGTAAACATGTGGTATACACGACAGAACTCAAAGAACCACTGTCGATGGTAAAACCCAGTGTAAACATGTGGTATACACGACAGAACTCAAATAACCACTGTCGATGGTAAAACCCTGTGTAAACATGTGGTATACACGACAGAACTCAAAGAACCACTGTCGATGGTAAAACCCAGTGTAAACATGTGGTATACACGACAGAACTCAAAAAACCACTGTCGATGGTAAAACCCAGTGTAAACATGTGGTATACACGACAGAACTCAAAGAACCACTGTCGATGGTAAAACCCAGTGTAAACATGTGGTATACACGACAGAACTCAAAGAACCACTGTCGATGGTAAAACCCAGTGTAAACATGTGGTATACACGACAGAACTCAAAGAACCACTGTCGATGGTAAAACCCAGTGTAAACATGTGGTATACACGACAGAACTCAAAGAACCACTGTCGATGGTAAAACCCAGTGTAAACATGTGGTATACACGACAGAACTCAAAGAACCACTGTCGATGGTAAAACCCAGTGTAAACATGTGGTATACACGACAGAACTCAAAGAACCACTGTCGATGGTAAAACCCAGTGTAAACATGTCAATGTTGGTGAGAAAGGTGTGTTATACTTCCAACAAGTACTTATTAGATCAGCCTCTCTAAAATATCTTTACTCTCCAGGATATGAATAGCAAGTAATATCCATGATAAACTCATTTAAAGGTACTTTATCACTAAATTATATTAAGTACAAAAGTTAGTAGTGATTTTATAATTATGAACATACAGTAAAGACAACAGAAACGCTTTGATACAGTCGCCGTGAGAAATTCCATATCACTATAGAGCACACTTAAATGCTGAGATATTTATAAATAATATATATATATGCCTTTATAAAACTTCATAAGCTAAATATTGTAATTCCAACAAATGTTTTGACCTGTCCTAGAATCAGTGTGAGCATATTTTATACGATATATTAAACGTATTCGATGAACCAATTAATGTGTTACTTCATAAATTATTATCGTTTTCCTTCGTTTAGTTGGTTCCCCAGTCACACAGCGGAACGTCTGCGGACTCATACCTCAAGAATACGGGTTTCGATAACACTGGTAGGCAGAGCACAGGTAGTCCATTGTGTAGCTTTATGCTTAATTACAGACAAACAAATCGTTTGGTTGTCCAGACCGATCGATATCATGTCATCAGAGTCAGTCAGTAGTAACTCTTGTAAAACGTGTGTTAACCCATAAAAGGTCCCCCATGAGTGATTAAAAATGAATTACAGTATTCGATATAAGTACAACCCATATAATCCATTCTGTAGTTCTCTGTTTAACATTATACATATTACCACAAATTGCTTTATGTTTGTTTTAGAGAAAAAAGCCACATCGAACTGTCTGCTGAGTGCACCGTAGGGAATTGAACCTCATATTTTACAGTTGTAAGCCCTTAAACCTACTCATGTCCTATAGAGGGACATGAAATCATAAGGTTTTCACAAGACAGAACACATATTTACTTATTATAAGAATGATTAGACTAAGTTTAAAAGATCACCTCGATTTGTCTACCAGTGAACAAATTGTGTTAGTAATTTTAACGAAAGATGTTCTTTTTTTGCATTTAATATTTATTTACTTTAAATTACTGGACATAAATTATTTAAAAAATTTAATAACATTTTAAATCAAAAGCTACGTCACGCGATAGGTCAGTAGTAAATCTACATAAGTACAGCGCTGAAATTTGAGGTTCAATTTTCCGTGGTTGACGGAGCACAGACTGTTATTATGACAGACAAACCAGTACATACCTGTTTAAAGTAATATCAGCAATGACACGAAACAGACTTATTATAAGTTTCCATCATAGAGACGGTAGCAACTGCCTGTGTGTTTATTTATGCCTTTCTTTTAAATGACTTTATCACGTGATTTCAAGAACTTAATAAGAAGAAAGAATGGTAGGGGGCGTGACCAATGTTCTAACAACCACTTTTCTAAATTTTGCAGTTAAAAATCCAATTTGTTTTCCAAAATACCAAGGCCGACCACAGGAAATTGGTTTATAATAGAATTATCTTTTCTTTCCATTCAGAAGAGTAAAAAAATACTTATTTTAATTCCGAAAATTTGAATTTTTTTATTCAACGCTGAAGTTGTTAACTTTTATATGTATTTCTCGCCATCGATGAAGTCTACTGTCTACATGCTCGCCCCGTGTGGGCGTTATAATGTCTTGGTCAATCCCACTATTAGTTGCTGAAAGAATAGCCCAAGAGTTCGCGGTGGGTGGCGATAACTAACTGCCTTCTCTCTGGTCTTACAAATAGATGGCTAGCACAGATAGCCCTCGTGGAATTTAGCACTTAACAATGATGAAACAAAACCAAAATACTTGCAGTTGCATTGTCCGTAACAAACGTTATTGGTGGATTACACATGATGTAGTTTAATGTTATCTGTTTTGTGTCATTGAATGGTAATTGAGACCTAACCGTAAAGGAAATTAAAGTTGTATAAAGCACAACGTTGGCTAATGTTCCTCTTCTATCTTTTATTATGATATCCCTAATGACATCATTAGATGCTAATTACGTATCCTGCTTTGTGGAAGGAAATCATAGGCCCGTTTAACTGATTAAGTACTTACGTTTCTAAGTTGAGAGACAAAAATCTAGGATAGATGGAAATGTTTCTTATTTCAGAGTTGTTGTTGTTTTATATCCATTTTCTTGGCCACAATCCTTAAAACAAAACACGTACACTGTGGGACAGTTTCCAGTTACTGTACTAAGCATTACGTTAATAAAGGTACACAACTCTGTGTGAGAGATGTTTTTAGTTTATCATGTATTATAGAGTTTAGTGTTATCTGTTTTGTGCTAATCATATTATATAATTTAGTGTTATCTGTTTTGAGTTTAATACATTATATATTTTAATGTTATCTGTTTTGAGTTTAATACATTATATAGTTTAGTGTTATCTGTTTTGTGTTTAGCATACATGAAGTGGTTTTACTTCTGTCCAAAACACTTCACGTTTTGACAGAACATTGTTTTGTCTTCTTTAGATAATCCACCCTGTTATGAAGACTTAGGGAATGTATCTTACTAGATATACTAAACCTTTTTTTGGTGTTCGGTGCCTCGCCAGTGTTCAACGTCCAAACCCATTAGTTTAATTCGTCTTATTAAAAAGCTCATATATTTACAGCCGTGAACGACATCTGTAGTTCGAAGCTCTAATCGATTTATATTGTTCGTGCGTATCATATCAGTTGGAGAAAAACGTTCATTTTTTTTTTTACAATATGACTATTTAATTATACTGTAATATAAAACTAAACTCAGAACTACTGCTCTTTTAGTTTGTTTTTTAGTTGTGAACTTGATACATTCTAAGAAACCTAATTAATGGAAGTCACAAATATTGTCGATTGCACAGGGCCCCGGCATGGTCAGGCGGGCTTGCAATCGTGTCGCAGTCTCTGTTGCTTTCATCGAGCATGTTTTGCTTTCTCAACCTTGTGGGCGTTGTAAAGTGATGTTCAATCCCACTTTTCCTTGGTAAAAGATATCAACCAAATATTTGATGGCGTTTTTTTGACTAATTCTTGTTAAAACTAGAATTATTGGCCAAATTAACGTTTTAAATTTCTCACGTACCAAACTGCTTTTACGTCAGTGATTTTGTTTGTACACTTACTTTGAGTATGATAACAAAGAAAATCAAATAATAACTCAATTTGATGCAATATGTGGATTATGCTGAAGTCCTTACGTTGGCAAGATGCCAAAACAGGAATCTGATATGTAGAACTCGTCCTCCACTACTAGTAGTTATTTTTAGTTAGAAATCGTACGAACAAATAGGAAAAAAACAAACAAAAACATCTAACCAGATGGAAAAATTTCGTTTGTGGCTGAGTCTCGGCTTATCTATTGTTAACCGACGACTACAGACCATAACGATGGTGACTTTGTTTGATTGTTACTTTGTGGAAACAAGAGAACACCTTATTTGGTGAGAACAATTTCTGTCCAGTTCTGCTCGAACAATAAGACATTCCTTACCTCTAGGAAATAAAACCTGTACACTTAATGCTATTTTGTTGTCAGGATAACAAACGTCGAATGTTTCTAAGTCTATTTAAACACATATCCTGACAGACTAATACTTTACCCTCATGTTTATAAATTAATAGTGTAACTGACTACCATTTGAAAACCAAAAAAGTTCATGTATTTAAAATATCAGAACAACAGTTTATAACAAACAATTAATTTTTTTTTATTTAAGCCAATTACAATTGTAAAAATCACCTTACATGTTTCAACATGGTTTTACGTCATCTTCAGGATTATACTAGTACGTACAACCTTATAATTATACTTATCTGTAAACGCACAACCTTATAATTGTATTAACAAGTAAACATGCAAACTCGTAAATATTTTTTACATCTAAACGTTCAACCTTATAATCATGCCAGCACGTCCAAAGTTATAAAGACACTTACTTATAAACGTGCAACCTTATAATTATATTAACAAGTAAACGTACAATGTTATACTTACACGCAAACATACAACCTTATAATTATATACTATCATATAAACGTACATTATTATGATTATGCTAACACGTACAAACCTATAAATACACTTACCTCTAAACATACAACCTCATAATTATAGTTATACTGCACTTTACTTTTTGCAAGACTCTCCTGATATCATACGATGTTAAAACTGTGATAAAGTCTAATGATTGGTAGTGTTTCTAGAAACCGTCAGGAATGAAACCGATGTTATTCACTCTTCCGATAAACTCGTGAAACCATCTAGCTGAATACTCATGCACGAGATGTATTTAGTTTTCTGAAATGTAGTTTTGGAAGTCGATGTCTAATTGAAATGGGTGAGGGTGGCGTATAGAAAGATGTTGTTTGTTGTTTTTTGAATTTCGCACAAAGCTACTCGAGGGTTATCTGTGCTAGCCGTCCCTAATTTAGCAGTGTAAGACTAGAGGAAAGGCAGCTAGTCATCACCACCCACCGCCAACTCTTGGGCTACTCTTTTACCAACGAATAGTGGGATTGACCATCACATTATAACGCCCCCACGGCTGGGAGGGCGAGCATGTTTTGTGCGACGGGGATGCGAACCCGCGACCCTCAGATTACGAGTCGCACGCCTTAACACGCTTGGCCATGCCGGGCCATGGAAAGGTGTTTTAATGGGAGTTACTGTCACAAACAGTAAATCCCGGGTAAGCGTAGCCTTCAGGCTAAGCACGATAAAAACTGTTTCAAAGGCAGAGTGGTATGTGGAACACTGTTTTACAAAGTGTAATTTACCTTCCATCAAAGACCAACGAATTGGTTCTGGATCAGTAAGAGACTTGCGTTCTTTCTTATTGATTTATTGTTAACAAGTGTTCATTTCATATCCAAAGGGAAACTAGTATTTCTTGATGTATGACGTAACAAGTCATATAGTCAAGTATATACAACAGGGCGATAACCATGGAAAACATCATATATGGAGAATAATTATTTATATTTGACGTTTATGAAACCAAAGTTATCTTGCATATTTCTCTGTAACTTTCAGTAACTATTTTACAGGCATTGTAAAATAAAATTTACGTACGCTCTGTATAATATTGTTAGAATTTCGAATACAAACGTTATGTATGCTCTGGCATATTATTTTAGAATTTTGAAACCAAACTTTATGTATGCTCTGGCATATTATTTTAGAATTTTGAAACCAAACTTTATGTATGCTCTGGCATATTATTTTAGAATTTTGAAACCAAATTTTATGTATGCTCTGGCATATTATTTTAGAATTTTGAAACCAAACTTTATGTACGCTCTGGCATATTATTTTAGAATTTTGAAACCAAACTTTATGTATGCTCTGGCATATTATTTTAGAATTTTGAAACCAAACTTTATGTATGCTCTGGCATATTATTTTAGAATTTTGAAACCAAACTTTATGTATGCTTTGGCATATTATTTTAGAATTTTGAAACCAAACTTTATGTATGCTCTGGCATATTATTTTAGAATTTTGAAACCAAACTTTATGTATGCTCTGGCATATTATTTTAGAATTTTGAAACCAAACTTTATGTATGCTCTGGAATATTATTTTAGAATTTTGAAACCAAACTTTATGTATGCTCCGGCATAATATTGTTGGAACTTCGAACACAAACTTGTATGTATTCTCTGCATACCATTGTTAGAATTTCGAAAAGAAAAGTTATATTTGATTTGGCACAACGTTACAAGAATTTCGAACACAAACTTTATGTATACTCAAGCGTAACCATAATCATCTTGAAAATTCCTAAATCGAACATAAAACATAGCCTAAATACTGTGTTAATGACTTGTGCTACTACTTGCTTTTGGAGGAAACAAAAGCATATTTAAAACTACAGGGTGGCCCGTAAGTCCCTACCCATCCATATGTTATATTCAAATACGCATGTATTATAAATTTGTTTGTTTTTTCAGAGAAATATGGCCGATATAAGCCCATTTACACTTGTAGAGCGTATTGTGCTTAATATTATGCAGCGAGAATGAGGGACAGCACACATATACACTGGATACATAAGATATATGGATGGGTAGGGACTTACGGGCCACCCTGTATTTAATGAAAAAATAGAATATGTATCGGTATGTGCGTGTTAAAGGCAAAGAAACTGGTTTGTTTTGAATTTCGTGCAAAGCTACGCGAGGGTTATCTGCGCTAGCCGTCTGTAATTTAGTAGTGTAAGGCGAGAGGGAAGACAGCTGGTCATCATTATCCACCGCAAACTCTTGGACTACTCTTTTACTAACAGATAGTGGGATTGACCGTCACATTATATCGCCCTCACGGCTGAAAGGGCGAGCATGTTCGGTGTGACGGGGATTCGAACCCGTGAGTTTCAGATTACGTGTCGAGTGTCTTAACCACCTGCCCATTCCGGGCCGAGAGAGAAAGAGACAGACTAGATGAAATTGGTGGAGATTATTTAGTTATTCCGCATTTTACTTTATCAATACTGTTTCATATCCTAACATATGCTTTAAGGTTTCTGCCACCTCAGGCTATCTGCTGAATCCACTGAGTTCAGTAGTTGTGTGTGTGTTTTCATTTATTAGAGCCACCTCAGGCTATCTGCTGAATCCACCGATTTCAGTAGCTATATGTGTGTTTTCATTTAACAGAGCCACCTCAGTCTATCTGCTGAATCCACCGATTTCAGTAGCTATATGTGTGTTTTCATTTAGCAGAGCCACCTCAGGCTATCTGCTGAATCCACCGATTTCAGTAGCTGTGTGTGTGTTTTCATTTAGCAGAGCCACCTCAGGCTATCTGCTGAATCCACCGATTTCAGTAGCTATGTGTGTGTTTTCATTTAGCAGAGCCACCTCAGTCTATCTGCTGAATCCACCGATTTCAGTAGCTATATGTGTGTTTTCATTTAGCAGAGCCACCTCAGTCTATCTGCTGAATCCACCGATTTCAGTAGCTGTGTGTGTGTTTTCATTTAGCAGAGCTACCTCAGGCTATCTGCTGAATCCACCGATTTCAGAAGCTATATGTGTGTTTTCATTTAGCAGAGCCACCTCAGGCTATCTGCTGAATCCACCGACTTAGTAGCTATATGTGTGTTTTCATTTAGCAGAGCCACCTCAGTCTATCTGCTGAATCCACCGATTTCAGTAGCTATATGTGTGTTTTCATTTAGCAGAGCCACCTCAGTCTATCTTCTGAATCCACCGATTTCAGTAGCTATATGTGTGTTTTCATTTAGCAGAGCTACCTCAGGCTATCTGCTGAATCCACCGATTTCAGTAGCTATATGTGTGTTTTCATTTAGCAGAGCCACCTCAGGCTATCTGCTGAATCCACCGATTTCAGTAGCTATATGTGTGTTTTCATTTAGCAGAGCCATCTCAGGCTATCTGCTGAATCCACCGATTTCAGTAGTTGTGTGTGTGTTTTCATTTAGCAGAGCTACCTCAGGCTATCTGCTGAATCCACCGATTTCAGTAGCTATATGTGTGTTTTCATTTAGCAGAGCCACCTCAGGCTATCTGCTGAATCCACCGATTTCAGTAGTTGTGTGTGTGTTTTCATTTAGCAGAGCTACCTCAGGCTATCTGCTGAATCCACCGATTTCAGTAGCTATATGTGTGTTCTCATTTAGCAGAGCCACCTCAGGCTATCTGCTGAATCCACCGATTTCAGTAGCTATGTGTGTGTTTTCATTTAGCAGAGCCACCTCAGGCTATCTGCTGAATCCACCGATTTCAGTAGCTGTGTGTGTGTTTTCATTTAGCAGAGCCACCTCAGGCTATCTGCTGAATCCACCGATTTCAGTAGTTGTGTGTGTGTTTTCATTTAACAGAGCTACCTCAGGTTCTCTGCTGAATCCACCGATTTCAGTAGCTATATGTGTGTTTTCATTTAGCAGAGCCACCTCAGTCTATCTTCTGAATCCACCGATTTCAGTAGCTATATGTGTGTTTTCATTTAGCAGAGCCACCTCAGGCTATCTGCTGAATCCACCGATTTCAGTAGCTGTGTGTGTGTTTTCATTTAGCAGAGCTACTTCAGGTTCTCTGCTGAATCCACCGATTTCAGTAGCTGTCTTTGGCGACCTAAACTCTCATAATGTGTTTTTAATCTTTCTTTACTTAAAATTAACTCATAATTTTTACACAAAAATAACAACAAGAAAAACGTTTGAATTAAAGAAATGCAATTAATACAGAATTACAAATGAAAACAAACTTAAAAAATGCAGCTCGTTACCTGCACTGACTTGATTATAAAACCAAAATCAGAACGATTCTGTTAAGGATATTTTTGTATATAAAATGATATAACTCGTGATATTTGATAAATAGTTTATCTTCGTGTTTTTAGTAATGGTTTTATAATGTTTCAGTGCTTAGACTTGGCTAAATAACTGAATATTCAACGTCGTCTGTTCGAAATAATTTATTCTTTGTACGAGTACAGACGTTGAATTTGTTACGTTGAAATTAATTATAGAGCTTCACCACGTAGTTATCGCTCATGTCGCCACGTTCATTCATGCTCTATCTGAAAAACAACACTGTAATGTAATTTCTATTGGAAAAGGTTCCCTCGTAAAGATGTCAGATTCAAAGCTCATCTAGTTTTTCTGCTAGCTTTCTATAATCCATCTAATATACGAGGATGAAGTTTTCTAGCACCTTTTTTAACAGTCCAGTTACACAAAAAATCCATTGGCACTGCTTCACCGTCTGGACCTTTGTATGGAATGGTATGAATAAATGTTTCCTTCACCAGGTGTTTGAGGTATGCTACGGTTGAATTGATACGTTCCGGAAACAGCTTTGTAATAAGTGAAAATTCATAAGCACTGGATTTTGCTTACACAGTTGAGTTATGACTTGTCACAAGTCTCTTTCGTGATAGTCCTGGTGCTCCAGCTTATCCATATTCTTTTATATTCTAATGCCATTAAATATAATTGCTAATCCATCTTGTAAGTTCTAAACCTTAATATTAATACACAGTTATTATTTGAGTGTATGAACATTTAACGTAAGAATTAGTTGTTAAATACCTTCCACAAAAAGCTATCAACTTAGTTGTCGTCAACAAAAAACTACACAATGTTAAAATATTGTTCTGGTACATTTTGTGCCACCGCAGTTTGAAGTTGTCACATCATTGCATATTCAAAGTCGTCGTTGTAATAAAGCATTTTCAACATTATGTATAACAGAATATACATAATATATAACCTACTCTCAAATATAAGCTACTAGCAGGGTTATCCAGTATTGTCCGGGTTTAAAAGAAAGCAAACCTACTTTCTCTATTTCATCGTTTCATATTTTGATAGGAAAGAATATTTCGTGAATTTATGACAAAAAACACCCTTAGATTTGAGTTTTCGAAATAAACTACGAACCTGTTTTAAATCAGGGATTCATAATGAACGATGTGTTGTTTTTTTTTGCTTTTCATTTACTGACAAGGAAAAATTAAAATCAGGGGCTCGAGTCCCGTCGGTGACTCAGCAGATAGCCCGATGTGGCTCTGTTATAAACAAAAACAACCACACACAAGGATAAATAAACCCTTATGGGAAATAACTTAGGTTATCTTGTACACGTATGAGTACCCGTTCTGATGAACAGGATAAGCCTAGCTCTATCCCCCATTATCCGTCATCTCTCCTGAAAAATTAAAGTTTTAAACGGAAATATGTATTTAATATTACGTTGACTTTGCTTCAATGTAAATTTAATGTATTTTTATGAATGTGACACCTTATACTTATTGATGTGTATCAGATATACTGCAAACAAAATCAAAAGAAAAATATTCACTTCCACCTATTGAACCACCCAAGGAAAATAAACGTAGAATAAAGTACATTCGCTGACTTGACATGAATCTTATTTTACACAATACGTATTACAGTTTAAGCTTAATTCGTTTTCCTCTCGTTTGTTTCATGACAAACATGATTTGATTTTATTGGTTAGGCCTACTGATTTCACACATGATATTTTAATTTTCAATACATTCTAAAGTAAATGCTAATCCAAACTTACCAAAACAATGTCAAGTCTGCTTAAAATGTATACTTGTAATGGATATCTTAACGATAAAGTTATCGGTTTGGCTAGCATACGATGGACTCAGAAATCAACGAAATATTGTCGTTTTGCGCACCTTCATGTTAGGGAAGTGTGACCTGCATAGTGAACGCAGCGGACAAACAAGCTAGCAAACAAAGAGAGATTTTGAATTTTGTACATAGATAAAACAAATTGAACGAGTTGGCATTTTTTTTAATATACTTTGTAATATGATGTTGAAAAACAAATGTTGGTAGAATTGTTTGTTTGTTTTGAATTTTGCGCAAAACTGCACGAGGGCTAAATGTGCTAGTCGTCCCTAATTCAGCAGTGTAAGATTAGAGGGAAGACAGCTAGTCGTCACCACCCACTATTAGGTTACTCTTTTACCAACGAATAGTGGATTTATCGTAACATTATAACGCCCCATGGCTGAAAGGGTGAGCATGTTTGGTATGACGGGGATTCGAACCCGTTTCTCTCGGATTGCAAGTCGAGTGCCCTAATCACTTGGCCATGCTAAGCCTCGTTTGATAGAATAAGATAACTGGTATTTTGATGTTCACGTACTGTGACCTAAAAGTTCTAACGTGCAGAAGAAATACTTAATTTATTATTTATACACGAAACAGAAGATTCGCTACATGAGGATTAATTATTAAATTATATATATTGCAACGCTATATATATTTATCTAAAATGTTATTTTTGGTAAATAATTAATTTATTCTCAAATAAATAATATTCAAAGAGACACACAGAAATATTATGATACCACAATGAATTTTGTATTAAAAATAATCCTCACAATGAAGCAACAAAAATGTTTAAAAAAATTAAACAAGGAAGTAAAAAACATTCGAAAACAAAATACGGTTTTTTTTCCATGTGATAGAGAACTGAAATTTGAAACAGTGTATTCTGAGAACTGTATTTTTAGGTCCACTAAGTATGAGTTAATATACGTTTACTTGAGGTCCTAATAAAAGTGTTCATCTCTTAACCTGTATCAGTTTCGTTTTTGATTGTTTGTTACAACACAGAACTACGTAATAAACTGTCTGCGCTTTGCTCACCACAGGGAATCGAGCCCTGGATCGATTATAACGATGTAAGTTTGTTGTAAGAAAGGCGATATGTGCGTGAGGGATCGGATAGATGTAACGATTAGAAGTATAACGTAACGAATATTGTGTGATATATCTTAATATCAGTCAACAGTGTTGGTGTCAAAGCCCTCTTTCTTAAGTTAACCGTTGTAGTGATATGACCAAAACTTAACATGCGTGCCATTTTTCCGCTGAAACGCGGATTTCCGCGGTTTTCAAACGGCCAGCGATCACCCACGAGATTTGTCTAAATTCGAGGAGAAAATATGAGCGATTTGGGGGCTGGGTAGGTGGTTTTTGAGGAAAAAATCGTATTTTTTCAATGTTTATTGCAGAAAAAAAAAAATCTGACCGCCATCTTGGAGGCAGTCTCGTTTCGTCTCGTTGCAGGTCTCGTGGTCTGGTATCGTGTGCATACCAGACGATAAAATATTCTCCACGCTCCAAAGAAACAACAGCGAATGAAATGTTTAAAAGGAAAGATGTTCATTTTGATCCTGTAGACAAGAGAACGTGTAAGAACATTAGATCAGCAGCTTCAAAGTATACCTCAAAGCTGAGGGAGAATCAGAAGAAAAGGGCAGAAAGGCTTGAGGCCTATAGTTCTGTGAAATCTGGCCCAGCCACCTTGGCTAAAGAAAAAGTCCAGAAAGCCGCAGAGGCACAGAGAGCTGCCCATTCAGAGAAGAAGAGAGAAAAAGCTCGGAAGAGAGCACTGGAAACCCTTGTCTCGAAAAAGAGGAAAGTAGCCAAGATTGATTAAAGGAAATTAAGTGATTTGAAATTTGACTGTAATTTATGCAGCAGAGCAGAAGTTGATATCAGTGACTGAAAAACATTTTATTATTATCTGCAGCATACAGTGCCAGTGGTTAATTTTAAAGCATATCATTAATTTTATTTTGAAGCAATGTCAAAGCTTTCCTTGATTTGCTGTTTCAGTTTGTATTGTGAAAGAATGAAAAATATACTGATATTGAGGTACCAGTAATTAACTGACAAGATTGTATAGATGAACAAGTTTTACTGTAGGTAGTCATGTAGAGTAATTTTAATTTGAAATTTTAATGGAATACATGCAGCAGAGCAGTAGTTGTTGATGTCAGTGACTGTACAAACTTTAATTTCTGAGGCATATCACTGATATCAGTAGTTTAATATTGAACCATATCAGTAGTTGAATTTTTAAGCAATGTCATAGCTTTCCTTCATATGCTGTTTTAGTTTGTATTGTCAATTTGTGAAAGAATGGAAAATTCACTGACATTAAGGTACCAGTAGTATAATGACAAGATTGCATAGATGAACAATTTGAACTGTAGGTAGTCATGATTAGTCAAAAGAGTAATTTTATGTGATTTGAAAATTGTATGGAATATATGCAGCAGAGAAGTAGTTATTGGCAATGACTGTAAAACATTTAATTGGCAGCATACCAGTTGTTGATGATGATGATGTTATTGATGACAAAAAGGATAATAATGAAATGATTTGTATTTGAAATATTTACTGAGTTATTTTGGCTTTATTAACTCATATTACTAATATATTTTGATTTAGAAAAAAATTAAACTGAATAAATAGCAAATAAACAATCTTAAATTTCATTTATTGACTTTTTTTTTATTTGTTACTTTTAGATATTTTGATATATCTTCTAAAAATGAATGCAAATTAAAAGAATAAATCAATCTGCTAAAAACTGTAAATGAAAGTTATAGTTTTATTAGTTTGATTTAGTCTTTTAATTTCCTTTTGTTATTTTATATGATATATATTGTGTACTTTTCCAACATTGCAATGTCAAAAAACATAAAGAAATTATGTCCCAGATTGCACCAAATCACACCAAGTAGCATCCATTTTTTAAAAATTTCCCGGGGGAGCATGCCCCCGGACCCCCCTAGTCAAGTGCGGCTGCGCCGCGCTGTGGCGCCTGTGGCGCCAGGCTATATACCTTTTCCTCTTTTTTTCATAAATGTCATTGGCATGCTTGACTTAATTACTATAACACTTATCATAACTTGGGGGAATATAGTGTAACCTGTATATATATGTATGTATGTATGTGTTTCTTAAAGAACGTGTTATCAGATAAATATTAGTTCCAAAACACACACAAAACGAAGTAATTCTTCGTGCTTATTTGTTTGTATTTAAGCACAGAGGACATCTGTGCTGTGCCCACTGTGACTATCGAAACCAGGTTTCTAGGGTTACGAGTATGTTGTGCCGCTGAGGGACAGTTCTTAGATATTTTTTTTAATGTGGTACGTGCACACTGTAAACAGTTCTCCTGGTTTTATATAGATTTCAGTTCATTAACTTTTTTTTCTTATTTTAAGTTTATTTATAGAATAAAGCTGATAGAGTAGGCTTAGAACCTACGAAACGTAGCTCAAAACTAAAACATTTAATAACTGGAGTTATCAGTTTTCTTTCTATATGGATTTTGATTAAACAGTAAGTTGAAAATTCGTCTTCATAAAAATATAAAACTGGGATAAAACTTCAATATTAAAAAAATACATTTTATTTGAATCTCCAAATGCGTAATACACCATGAGCATTCAGTAGTGTCTTTGTATTAATTTTAAGTATAATCTACAATTGGGTTGCAAAAAAACAAAAACAACAGCACAATGAAACTATAAAAGTGACGTCATTTTAAACAGTTTTTGTGTAACGAATTTTAAGGGACGTATACTTAAGTACCTACTGATGTACGTTACATTCACATTGTATGAGATCACGTATTAGTTTTATATGTAGTGTTATCTGCTAAAGTAAAGTATTTTTTGTGTACAAATAAAAATAACTTATAACTTTATGACTTTAAAGAGAGCCAATTTATAAAGGAATATATTATTCATTAGGATTGATGTCATGAGATCTCGTGATGACGAGAACCCACTTGAAGTAATAATGCATCTCAGGACGGCTGGTATGGGTATTAACACTTTTACTAATAAAGCAAAGAACAACGTTTGGACCCTGAAGATGACCTATCAAGGTACGTTGTTATGCGATCTACCTACTCCCTTATGTAATGTACAGTTGTTGAACTTTTCAATCAAGCTTTTGTACCAGTTGAGTTGGAAATGCCAAAAATCACAAACCTACATAAACGGTGTTTATACAAACCGTTCCTTTTCTTTGCTAATAAAGAAGTGGCATTTCCTATCATATTATAACACGTCTCCACGACTGAAAGACCAAGTAGATTGTCAGTCCAACGTCCTAACCATCAGATCACGCTGGGTCCCGAAACGTCAAAAAGAGACGCCATAAAAGAAAATCAGAAACCCACATCTATCCGTCTCTGTTCCATGCATGTATGCTGTATGGTTAGTATATGTCCTCACTTTTGGTCAAAATTAAAGATTTTAGATTCGGCATATCAAAACCAGAAGTGTTTGGAATGCTACAAAGGTTTTTTTGTTTTGTATTTTTGCGTCTGATCGAGACCGCAACACAAAAAGGATAACAAAATTTTTCTCGTTAATAAACTCGGGTAACACTGAAGGCTTAAAATGCTAAAATCTGGGTTTCCAGGTTTAAACATCTCTGAGAACGTTTAACCTGGTTTAAACATCTCTCAGGACTGAGAACGTTCAACCTGGTTTAAACAAGCCTGAGGACTGAGAACGTTCAACCTGGTTAAAACAAGCCTGAGGACTGAGAACGTTCAACCTGGTTTAAACAACCCTGAGGACTGAGAACGTTCAACCTAGTTTAAACAAGCCTGAGGACTGAGAACGTTCAACCTGGTTTAAATAACCCTGACGATTGAGAACGTTCAACCTGGTTTAAATAACCCTGAGGATTGAGAACGTTCAACTTGGTTTAAATAACCCTGAGGATTGAGAACGTTTAACCTGGCTTAAACAACCCTGAAGACTGAGAACGTTCAACCTGGTTTAACTAACCCTGAGGACTGAGAACGTTCAACCTGGCTTAAACAACCCTGAGGACTGAGAACGTTCAACTTGGTTTAAATAACCCTGAGGACTGAGAACGTTCAACCTGGTTTAAACAAGCCTGAGGACTGAGAACGTTCAACCTGGTTTAAACAAGCCTGAGGATTGAGAACGTTCAACCTGGTTTAAACAACCCTGAGGACTGAGAACGTTCAACCTGGTTTAAACAACCCTGAGGATTGAGAACGTTCAACCTGGTTTAAACAACCCTGAGGACTGAGAATGTTCAATCTAGTTTAAACAACCCTGAGGACTGAGAACGTTCAACCTGGTTTAAACAACCCTGAGGACTGAGAACGTTCAACCTGGTTTAAACAACCCTGAGGACTGAGAACGTTCAACCTAGTTTAAACAACCCTGAGGATTGAGAACGTTCAAGCTGGTTCAAACAATCCTGAGGCATGCATGCAGCTAACGTTTGACAGTAAAGACTATTTTTCACTGTTGGATAAATCAGATCACAAAAGTGGTACTCTTCAGAAGTTACGCATTTTAACAACAACCAGTTTTGCGTGCGTTTCATACAAAGTGTGTAATTAAAACGCACAACCTTGTTCTTCAGTACACTTGTTTCATTGGCATACCATCTCAGGATGGCATTGATCCTACAGAACAGTGTTAAGTGTTTGAATCAAGGTGGCATTGGTTTACAGAATAGTATTAAGTGTTTGAATGAAAATATCATTGGTTTTAAAGAATAGTATTAAGCGTTTGAATCAAGATGACATTGGTTCTACAGAATAGTGTTAAGTGTTTGTATGAAGATGACATTGGTTCTACAGAATAGTGTTAAGTGTTTGAATTACAATGCCATAGGTTTTACAGAATAGTGTTAAGTGTTTGAATCAAGATGGCATTGGTTCTACAGAATAGTTTTAAGTGTTTGAAGCAAGTTGGCATTGGTTCTACAGAATAGTGTTAAGTATTTGAATCAAGATGACAGTGGTTCTACAGAATAATGTTAAGTGTTTGAATCAAGATAACATTGGTTCTACAGAATGGTGTTAAGTGTTTGAATCAAGATGACATTGGTTCTACAGAATAGTGTTAAGTGTTTGAATCAAGTTGGCATTGGTTGTACAGAATAGTGTTAAGTTTTTGAATCAAGTTGGCATTGGTTCTACAGAATAGTGTTAAGTGTTTGAATCAAGATAACAGTGATTCTACAGAATAGTGTTAAGTGTTTGAATCAAGTTGGCATTGGTTCTACAGAATAGTGTTAAGTGTTTGAATCAATATGACAGTGGTTTTACAGAATAGTATTAAGTGTTTGAATCAAGATGACAGTGATTCTACAGAATAGTGTTAAGTGTTTGAATCAAGTTGGCATTGGTTCTACAGAATAGTGTTAAGTGTTTGAATCAATATGACAGTGGTTTTACAGAATAGTATTAAGTGTTTGAATCAAGATGACATTGGTTATACAGAATAGTGTTAAGTGTTTGAATCAAGATGGCGTTGGTTCTACAGAATAGTGTTAAGTGTTTGAATCAAGATGACAGTGGTTCTACAGAATAGTGTTAAGTGTTTGAATCAAGATGACATTGGTTCTTCAGAATAGTGTTAAGTGTTTGAATCAAGATGACATTGGTTCTTCAGAATAGTGTTAAGTGTTTGAATAAAGATGACATTGGTTCTACAGAATAGTGTTAAGTGTTTGAATCAATATGACATTGGTTCTACAGAATGGTGTTAAGTGTTTGAATCAAGATGACATTGGTTCTACAGAATGGTGTTAAGTGTTTGAATCAAGATGACATTGGTTTTACAGAATAGTGTTAAGTGTTTGAATCAGGATGACATTGGTTCTACAGAATAGTGTTAAGTGTTTGAATCAAGATGACATTGGTTCTACAGAATAGTGTTGAGTGTTTGAATCAAGATGACATTGGTTCTACAGAATAGTGTTAAGTGTTTGAATCAAGATGACAGTGGTTCTACAGAATAGTGTTAAGTGTTTGAATCAAGATGACATTGGTTCTTCAGAATAGTGTTAAGTGTTTGAATCAAGATGACATTTGTTCTACAGAATAGTGTTAAGTGTTTGAATCAAGATGACATTGGTTCTACAGAATAGTGTTAAGTGTTTGAATCAAGATGACAGTGGTTCTACTAGTGTTAAGTGTTTGAATCAAGATGACATTGGTTCTACAGAATAGTGTTAAGTGTTTGAATCAAGATGACATTGGTTCTACAGAATAGTGTTAAGTGTTTGAATCAAGATGACAGTGGTTCTACTAGTGTTAAGTGTTTGAATCAAGATGACATTGGTTCTACTAGTGTTAAGTGTTTGAATCAAGATGACAGTGGTTCTACTAGTGTTAAGTGTTTGAATCAAGATGACAGTGGTTCTACTAGTGTTAAGTGTTTGAATCAAGATGACATTGGTTCTACAGAATAGTGTTAAGTGTTTGAATCAAGATGACAGTGGTTCTACTAGTGTTAAGTGTTTGAATCAAGATGACATTGGTTCTACAGAATAGTGTTAAGTGTTTGAATCAAGATGACATTGGTTTTACAGAATAGTGTTAAGTGTTTGTATGAAGATGACATTGGTTCTACAGAATAGTGTTAAGTGTTTGAATCAATATGACATTGGTTCTACAGAATAGTGTTGAGTGTTTGAATCAAGATGACATTGGTTCTACAGAATAGTGTTAAGTGTTTGAATCAAGATGACAGTGGTTCTACTAGTGTTAAGTGTTTGAATCAAGATGACATTGGTTCTACAGAATAGTGTTAATTGTTTGAATCAAGATGACATTGGTTCTACAGAATAGTGTTAAGTGTTTGAATCAAGATGACAGTGGTTCTACTAGTGTTAAGTGTTTGAATCAAGATGACATTGGTTCTACTAGTGTTAAGTGTTTGAATCAAGATGACAGTGGTTCTACTAGTGTTAAGTGTTTGAATCAAGATGACATTGGTTTTACAGAATAGTGTTAAGTGTTTGTATGAAGATGACATTGGTTCTACAGAATAGTGTTAAGTGTTTGAATCAAGAGGCATTGTTTCTACAGAATAGTGTTAAGTGTTTGAATCAATATGACATTGGTTCTACAGAATAGTGTTGAGTGTTTGAATCAAGATGACATTGGTTCTACAGAATAGTGTTAAGTGTTTGTATGAAGATGGCATTGGTTCTACAGAATAGTGTTAAGTGTTTGAATCAAGATGTTATTGGTTCTACAGAATAGTGTTAAGTGTTTGAATAAAGATGACATTGATTCTACAGAATAGTGTTAAGTGTTTGTATGAAGATGACATTGGTTCTACAGAATAGTGTTAAGTGTTTGAATCAAGAGGCATTGGTTCTACAGAATAGTGTTAAGTGTTTGAATCAATATGACATTGGTTCTACAGAATAGTGTTGAGTGTTTGAATCAAGATGACATTGGTTCTACAGAATAGTGTTAAGTGTTTGAATCAAGATGACAGTGGTTCTACTAGTGTTAAGTGTTTGAATCAAGATGACATTGGTTCTACAGAATAGTGTTAATTGTTTGAATCAAGATGACAGTGGTTCTACTAGTGTTAAGTGTTTGAATCAAGATGACAGTGGTTCTACTAGTGTTAAGTGTTTGAATCAAGATGACATTGGTTTTACAGAATAGTGTTAAGTGTTTGTATGAAGATGACATTGGTTCTACAGAATAGTGTTAAGTGTTTGAATCAAGAGGCATTGTTTCTACAGAATAGTGTTAAGTGTTTGAATCAATATGACATTGGTTCTACAGAATAGTGTTGAGTGTTTGAATCAAGATGACATTGGTTCTACAGAATAGTGTTAAGTGTTTGTATGAAGATGGCATTGGTTCTACAGAATAGTGTTAAGTGTTTGAATCATGATGTTATTGGTTCTACAGAATAGTGTTAAGTGTTTGAATAAAGATGACATTGATTCTACAGAATAGTGTTAAGTGTTTGTATGAAGATGACATTGGTTCTACAGAATAGTGTTAAGTGTTTGAATCAAGAGGCATTGGTTCTACAGAATAGTGTTAAGTGTTTGAATCAATATGACATTGGTTCTACAGAATAGTGTTGAGTGTTTGAATCAAGATGACCTTGGTTCTACAGAATAGTGTTAAGTGTGTGTATGAAGATGGCATTGGTTCTACAGAATAGTGTTAAGTGTTTGAATCAAGATGACAGTGGTTCTACTAGTGTTAAGTGTTTGAATCAAGATGACATTGGTTCTGCAGAATAGTGTTAAGTGTTTGAATCAAGATGACATTGGTTTTACAGAATAGTGTTAAGTGTTTGTATGAAGATGACATTGGTTCTACAGAATAGTGTTAAGTGTTTGAATCAAGAGGCATTGTTTCTACAGAATAGTGTTAAGTGTTTGTATCAATATTACATTGGTTCTACAGAATAGTGTTGAGTGTTTGAATCAAGATGACATTGGTTCTACAGAATAGTGTTAAGTGTTTGAATCAAGATGACAGTGGTTCTACTAGTGTTAAGTGTTTGAATCAAGATGACATTGGTTCTACAGAATAGTGTTGTTTGAATCAAAATGACATTGGTTCTACAGAATAGTGTTAAGTGTTTGAATCAAGATGACAGTGGTTCTACTAGTGTTAAGTGTTTGAATCAAGATGACATTGGTTCTACTAGTGTTAAGTGTTTGAATCAAGATGACAGTGGTTCTACTAGTGTTAAGTGTTTGAATCAAGATGACATTGGTTTTACAAAATAGTGTTAAGTGTTTGTATGAAGATGACATTGGTTGTACAGAATAGTGTTAAGTGTTTGAATCAAGATGACATTGGTTTTACAGAATAGTGTTAAGTGTTTGTATGAAGATGACATTGGTTCTACAGAATAGTGTTAAGTGTTTGAATCAAGAGGCATTGTTTCTACAGAATAGTGTTAAGTGTTTGAATCAATATGACATTGGTTCTACAGAATAGTGTTGAGTGTTTGAATCAAGATGACATTGATTCTACAGAATAGTGTTAAGTGTTTGTATGAAGATGGCATTGGTTCTACAGAATAGTGTTAAGTGTTTGAATCAAGATGTTATTGGTTCTACAGAATAGTGTTAAGTGTTTGAATAAAGATGACATTGATTCTACAGAATAGTGTTAAGTGTTTGTATGAAGATGACATTGGTTCTACAGAATAGTGTTAAGTGTTTGAATAAAGATGACATTGGTTCTACAGAATAGTGTTGAGTGTTTGAATCAAGATGACCTTGGTTCTACAGAATAGTGTTAAGTGTGTGTATGAAGATGGCATTGGTTCTACAGAATAGTGTTAAGTGTTTGAATAAAGATGACATTGATTCTACAGATTAGTGTTTAGTATTGGAAAAAAAATATTTCCTTAAACAGCTCATCTCTTTGAACAGTGTTACTGGTAGAGTAAAACTTATGGTAAAACTTTTTATTAAGGTTACACTTGAACTGTAAAATAAAGGTTTTTCGAGTTTGTTTCATGTTAATGTGCTTAATACCAATGTAACGTTTATGTGGGTCACTAGATTATATTTACATAATCTCGCTGTTTGGTTTGTTAAATTTCGCGAAACGTTAGAATAAATATAATAAAACTCCTACATTCATGAAATATTCTACGACATCCAGTTGGTTCAATAGAATTTTTACATTTATTAAATAATGTACGACAACCAATTGGTGCCATAAAATGCTTAGATTCATTAAATATTATACGACAACCAATTGGTCCGTTAAAACGTTTGCATTCATTAAATATTATACAACATTCAGATATGGACGTTTTCAAGATTGGTGTTATTGAATTTAATGTGTGCACAGAAAACAATTTTATATACAAACATGAATGTAGTAAAATTAGTACAAGTATTTGTCAAGGCCGCGTGGTTTACTTCATGTTGAATACTGATAGGTTAGTATTAAGTATTATAGCTGGCATTGTTCGTATTTTAAATTTTGTTCTGTTAGATGTTTTGCTAAGTCGTAATTAGATAAAGTTTGTAGTTGATTTAGTTGTCAGTTGCCTACAAATGTTCGTGTCTTTAAGTTACTTTATTTCGTCTCTTCAGAATCTTAGCTAGTTTTTCAGGAACGGTACACTTTTTATTTGATATTATTCGTTTTTAACGATAGCTTTAACAAATACGCTATACACAAACCTGAACTACACCATCAATCCGTCGCAAGGAGTGCGAGACCTCTTGACTTCGGCTGTGATAGACTTTTTTCGAAGAATCCGCGTGCGTCTGCCTTCAAAACAACACAAGCACGTGCGTTAAGTTCTACATATTTAAAACGTTAAACTTGCGCATTTTTGCTGTTTTAAACCAGTTAGCTTATATGATTGAGACATACACAAAGAAGAACATTCATGTATGGTACTTCTGCCGTATAATCAAACAGTGAATACACCACCCGCCGAACATGTGCCTCGCGCTGTGTAAGAAACGCCGCCTCCTATCAGCGCAGGTGCAGTACGTTTCTCCTAGTGGCGAGGGAAGAGAGCCATGTATTTGCGAGGTGTGGCACCGAATTTACAGCTTATACACTCATCCAAAGCCAGATGAAATTGTCATATATTATTTGGAAATGCAATTATCGGGAAAGCCTATTTTAATACATAATAGCTCTTTCTACAATGTACACTCACCACCTGACCATGCCGGGGCTCCACGAGCTTGAAAACAAACTCAAATACAAAGTTACTTTAAACGACGCACGAAAATTTAAACGAATAACATATTGTGGTTTCTATTTGTTCTTGTACGAATATACTATAGTTCTTGATACAAGCGCTTAACAGTTTTTATCTTTATGTCTTCTAAGTTCACGTTTCAAATAATTCGATTTAAAATTCGATATTTAGAAAATAAAGATAGAGAACCTGTATATATTGGTGTCTAGTCTCTTATGGACGTAAACATAACCTTTTAAATACACAGCGTTCCCCACAACTTTACCATGTTTGAAGAGTTTCCAAGAATAGAATGTTTGCCAACAATCTAAAAGATAAAATAAGATCCTTCAAGACGTTTCCCTGAGCTGCACTTCTCTGGAAACGTTTTAGTTGAATATTGAGAATCGAAACATAAACTTTCTTTATTTGTTTTTGTGGTTTTTCTCGGCTGTTTAGTTCTCGTTCTGTGCGCTTTGTAACAACGTGTTAATCGACAATCAGTGGCGTAAGGCAACCATAAGATTCTCATATTCTATTGTTTTGGTTTTTAAGGCTTTCGGATTTGTTTTTAACTTTAATAGATAACTAGATACGTGGCATTTTGTATTCTGATTGTTTTCTGCAATGCTTGTGAGATATTATAAAGTTGGAGACAAAATGTTGAACATATTTCAATTGTTTGTAGCATAGAAAGAATCATTTGTCGCATTTTCATCTTTTTGCATCTGGTGCACATAGATAAAGTTATTTCCTGGTTTGTAGGCAGAGACTCTTCCAAAGTTCGAATGGTGTTAAAAAATTCGGTGTCTTCTTCAAGTTAATCTCTCCCTGCCATGTAGTATTTCTTTAAAGATATCAGATTACCAACCGATTAACCTTTTGTTTCTCTGTCTACTTACTGTTAAGCACATAACCACACAATGGACCATCTGTGCTGTGTGTGCCAACAATGTTTTTTAGAGTCATACGTCCTTTGAGTTCCTGGGGTGGGAGGTGATTAACAAGAATAATTATGCGGGTTTTTTTACAGGATGATAAGAATTCTTGGTTTCGAGAGTATGGAACTAAAATAAGCTAATTTTACTTTTGCAAAATACAGTCACGTATGTTAACAATGACGAAGCCAAAATGGTGAAACATTGGTTTAAACAAACATATGCGTCAAACGCTACAACAAGAATTGTTTTCTCTTCAGAAGTTCACTTAAACACTATTTCCACTTGAAGTTTCAACCTGTTATGTCCAACATAAACCTTCCATCATATTTCAGTCCTTAATTAATTAAATAAAATATTCTGCAGATGTTTATATTAGAGCTAAATTTACGTACACTGTAGGCATTATAAACCGTTGACATTTAAAAAAGTTGTAATGACTTGAAAAGATACTTGGACAAATTCTTAAAACCAAACATTTAAGTGATTGGTTCGGTCTCGTGAGTAAATTGTACGAAAGGAAAATGTTAATCAAATGATTGATGTTTCCTCAGAGCTTCTTGATGCGAATGAAATCATACTAATAATGTATTAATGTTGCTCTTAAATAATTTATTTGTTCGTCATACATGCCTGTTGCTAGTACAGCGGAAAGTCTACGGATTTACCACGCTAAAATTAGGGATTCGATTCCCCTTGGTAAGCACAGCAGAAAACTCGATGTGGCTTTGCTATAAGAAAACAAACACAATTGTCATACATATGAAACCACACTAGTAGTGTATTAATGTTTTTCTTAAATAACATTTGTTTTTGATACATAAGAAACCGTACTAATGTTGCAAATAAATGATTTATTTCTTCTTTATTCCTATCAGACCTTACTAGTACTGTATTAATGTTGCTCTTAAATAATTTATATCTTCTACATACATGTGAAACCACGCTAATAATGTATTAAAGTTGGTATCAAATGACTTATTTCTCTTTCTTACATACAAAAACCATACAAGTAATGTATTAATGTTGTTCTTAAATAATTTATTTGTTCTTCATAAATATGAAACCATACTATTAATGTATTAATGTTGCTCTTAAATAATGTATTTCTTTTTTATGCATATGATACTATACGAGTAATGTCCTAGATACATTGAGTTTTGTTGTGTTTTATTCAAGGAAACGTCCTAGATAAAAAAAACGTTTCACTCTAGTTAAGTTAAGAAACATCCTAAATACATAAAGTTTTACTGTTGTTTATTCAATGAAACGTTCTAGATATATAAGATTTTTCTGTTGTTTATTCAAAGAAATGTTCTAGATACATAAACTTTAATGTTGTTTATTCAAAGAAACGTCTTAGATACATAAAGTTTTACTGTTGTTTATTCAAAGAAACGTCTTAGATACATAAAAGTTTACTGTTGTTTGTTCAAAGAAACGTCATAGATACATAAAGTTTTACTGTTGTTTATTCAAAGAAACGTCTTAGATACATAAAATTTTACTGTTGTTTGTTCAAAGAAACGTTCTAGATACCTAAAGTTTTACTGTTGTTTGTTCAAAGAAACGTCCTAGATACATAAAGTTTTACTGTTGTTTATTCAAAGAAACGTCTTAGATACATAAAGTTTTACTGTTGTTTATTCAAAGAAACGTCTTAGATACATAAAATTTTACTGTTGTTTGTTCAAAGAAACGTCCTAGATACATAAAGTTTTACTGTTGTTTATTCAAAGAAACGTCTTAGATACATAAAGTTTTGCTGTTGTTTATTCAAAGAAACGTGTTAGATACATAAAATTTTACTGTTGTTTGTTCAAAGAAACGTCCTAGATACATAAAGTTTTACTGTTGTTTATTTAAAGAAACGTGTTAGATACATAAAATTTTACTGTTGTTTGTTCAAAGAAACGTCCTAGATACATAAAGTTTTACTGTTGTTTATTTAAAGAAACGTGTTAGATACATAAAATTTTACTTTTGTTTATTCAAAGAAACGTCTTAGATACATAAAGTTTTACTGCTGTATATTCAAGGAAACGTCCTAGATACATAAAGTTTTACTGTTGTTTATTTAAAGAAACGTGTTAGATACATAAAATTTTACTGTTGTTTGTTCAAAGAAACGTCCTAGATACATAAAGTTTTACTGTTGTATATTCAAGAAAACGCCCTAGATACATAAAGTTTTTTTTACTGTTAATTACAGTATTGTAAGGTTTCTTAATTATTTTCAGAGACTTACAGAACATTCGTTATCTGGTGCCTGTTCACCAACGTTTCTGTTATTATTGTGTTATGACTTTACTTACGTATCGTCAGGAACTTGGAGAACATTCGTTATCTGGAGCCTGTTCACCAACGTTTCTGTGATTATTATGTTAAATTTCGTGTAGTTATTCTCGTACTTAATGTTAAAATTTACGACATCATGTTTACTGCGGCTTATGAAACACACGCTTCAGGCGACTTATGGAAAACTGTTTTATATGCGTGACTTCTCAGAACAAACTTGGAAAACTGTTTTATATGCGTGACTTCTCAGAACAAACTTCCAGTTTTCTGTCCGAAGATGACGTCAGCAGACTACGCCTTCAACAAAATTATGGTACTGTGAGCGATCAGCATGTACGATATACTTGTATTATGCATGAACGTGCATGGATGGTTTATCGTATGGAAACAGTTATATAGAAACTAACACACCTAAATGTTTCGATACCTTATGCCTGGTACTGTTGTTTCGTGGCATAGTATTTATTGTAATTGAACATGAAAAATCAATATAACTAGCGGCAAGCATAGATAGAATAGGTAGAAGTGTCTGAAACGAGGGTGTATTTAATGTACACCTACACAATGCAGACTCACTGATATTAGATTTAAAGTTGTCTTGATATTTTGGGCAAATATGCACGATCAAATAAGAGTTTATGAGGCAGTGTATCGCTCAGACGTTACTAGTTGTAGCCTGATGGTGATTCTACCTAAACTGTGCATCTGAGAATTTATGGTTCACGACCCGTTGTCGCAAAAACGAGCGCCGTACTTTGACATCGGAGGTGCAATATGAAGCTGGCTGTCAGATAACAGTATTGGATCAGACAGTGATATTCAAAGTTTTGGCTTCGAGTATTATTGGCTGTATGTTTTTCCTCTTATTTTAGTGGTAGAGACAACTATGCACAGATAGCCAATGTGTAGTTTTGCGTGAAAGAATCGAAGAGTTTGAAACATTCACCTGTAAATTAAACAGAATCTGTTTAAACTTGGTGTACAATTACTTAATAAACATGTTGATTATTAGAAGTCTACCTCATACAGATAGGAGGTGGTAACGAAGAAAAGCCATATTTAAAATTATTGTATTTTAAAAACTACTTGTATCAGGGTTTGGTTTGTTTTGAATTTTGCGCAAAACTACACGAGGGTTATCTGCGCCAGTCGTCCCTAATTTAGCAATGTAAGACAATATGAAAAGCAGACAGCCATCACCGCCAACTCTTGAGCTACTCTTTTAACTCATTATAACGCCCCCACGGCTGAAAGGGCGACCATGTTTGGTGTGACGAGGATTCGAACCCGCAACCCTCGGATTACGAGTCAAGTAGCTTAACCGCCGGGCCATTATATTAGGGAGGTTGTCGCAAAACTTGAATTTAAGAGGAAGAAATGTCTAAGAGAATAAGAATAATATAATTCAGTTTCCAAACATCTTGTACCAACATGTTCAAGTTGTTCCGTGTGTTTTTTCGTATAGTAAAGCCACAAAGGGCTATCTGCCCAGCCCACCGAGGGGAATCGAACCCCTGATTTTAGCGTTGTAAATCCGGAGACATACCGCTGTACAAGCGGGGGACAAGTTGTTCCGAATAAATGTATAATTATAAACGTGCATAAGTCATTTTTTTCAGATATAGTCGTTTCAATTGTGAGTGTTTAGTTATAATTGCTTCTTATGCAATTTTCAAGTTCAGCCAATCGAAACTGTTAGACTCAATTTTAAAAAGTTATTGAACCATCGCTATTTTGGAACCTAACAAACTTAAATACCCATTTTATTCTGACTAACAACCAAATGTATGTCAGGTTTTAATTTTCAAAACCATGTTGTAGCTCTTGTTTTCTCGAGTGCTTCTATTTGAGAAGCTTGTATTAACTATATATGAGAAATCGATGTTATTTTATAATAAATTAACTTCCGCAATATATTTTCTTTTTTTTTTATTAGATTAAATTTTGACTGTGATATAAAGCTTTAGTTTACAGCTGGAAATTTAATTTTATAATATTATAATAATTTATAATAATATAATAGAATATGTTTTTGTGTGTCATGTTTTAATTTCACCCTTATTACCATTGTTTATTTAACAACAGAAAAATAATAAATTTTATTTGTTTTATTGTTAAGCGCAAAGGTACACAATGGGCTCTCTGTGTTATGCCCACCACGATTATCGAAATCCGGTTTTTAATGTTAACGATATACGCCTTCAAACTTGTATGTGAGTAACTGAGGAAGGGAGGTAACAAACTACTTAATTAACTGTGCAATATATAAAGTGCAATGTTCTGATTGAACTCTATTTTGACAACAAAACTAATTGTATACTCTGAAAGTATAACGAAACCGTGAATGAAAATACAACGAAGTAAACAAAGATAAATGTATATAATAATAATGTTTACCATATTGGCCCGAATATAAGGCGATGTTGTTTTTTTATTAATAGTTATGCTGTAAAGTTTATAGTTGCCTTATAATCGTTGCCTCTCAGTCTCAGTACTCTAATCTAGTTTTTCACATCCCTGAATGTCCAGATAACATCTGTCTAATCATGCACGCCAGATGTTTGCTCAAAGTTATCACTAATTCCTGCAACTAATCCATCTGCAAGCTGTTCAATTATGCTATTGATTTAGTGGTCTTAAAAAGGATGTTGGAAACACATTTTCTTCATGTTTTTTTTTGAAAATGTGGGTCGCATTATATTCGAGATCACTCTATAATCAGGCCAGCACGTTGTTTTGTTTAATAGCAGAGTTGCACAATGGATTATCTGATCTATGCGCACTATTGAACCCCGAATTTTAACTTATCTATGAACCACTACAAGCGACAACATTTATTTACAATGTTACGAAGTTTAGTCTACGTGCGTAAACAAAACTTTCAGATTTGTCTGAAATAATTCACTTCCTTTCGATCAATATCATAAAGTATAACCTGACCTGGAAGTTTGAAATACCACACACGTCTAATCACCAAACTGCCACCTAAAGACTTTTAGCCCTAGCAGTATAGTAGGATACTCAAGTTCTCATTGTGAAAGGCTGTTTTGCCAACCCCTATGTAAGTTTCAAAATAAGGTGTTTATATTTCGTTTCTACAAAGGGACAAGAGATTACAGTAAGAATACCAATACTGAACACTAATAGAGTTAACGTGACAGTGCGAGTCTGCGCTCCAAACCAACTACAGCTAGTGTTGACTCATCCATGACGTCATTTTGTTCCCCACATTGTAAATTAACTTTCGCGTTTGAAACTGTGTCCGATGTGATGTTGATGACATCAAGCAGTGCTTACAGATATCACGTTGAAGCGTTCGGTCGTATTTTGGAAGATAAAACCGAAAAATTGCTCTAACCATATGAGTCACAGACGTCATTATGGGGCATATAATAGGCTTAACTCACATTACATTATTTGCAGCTGCTGATAGGTGGTGCCACCTTTTCGAAATTTATCCATAATTTTTTTTCTGGTATAATTCAGGTAAAATTAATATTATATGGGTATTTTTACCTGCGTCTACATTGTGGTTTTTATTCTTCTAAAATAGCCCTGAACAATCATTATATTATATAATATATATAATACAAAGAATTTAAGAGTGCTAACTTAAATATTGATAATATTTCTTCGTATTGATAAATATTGATAATATTTGTTTTTAAGTTAGCACTCTTAAATAATAGATCTTCGTATTGATGTGCAAAGTTTATTGTTAAGCATAAAGCTACACAATGGACTATTCGTGCTGAGTTCATTACGGGTGTCGAGTCCAGGTGTTAACGTTATAAGCTTACAGACTTACCACTGTGCTACGGTCGTGAAAATAAGGTGGGTGGTACAACTGGGGGTGAGAAATACATGCATCATGACTGTAATTACATTAACAGTTAACACGATTAAAAACATGCTTTTGAGAAGGGTATCTCAGGTGAGTTTTGATAAATAAAACCTGAAAACAACAAACTGCTACAAACTGGTCAAATTAGTTTTTGACACACATAATAATCTGGAAACTCATACGTTGTCACGAAAGGATTATAGCAAAGTTTTACTTCATATTTTACTTAAACATTTCATATAGTATTACATCCATTATTTACTTCTTGTAACAGACAGATTAGAATAAATAAATAAATATCTGTAAAGTTCATGAACTTTACCCTCGGTGGGTCAGTGGTAAGTGTGCTTGCTGATAGAGTTTCCATACTCATGAAGGGCATAGTACAGGTAGCCTGTTGTGTCGCTTTACATCAAACAAACAAATCAACAAGTATTCATTCTGTTTAGAGTTAAAATTATGACAAATTTAGCGACAGTATTTTCAGAACGACGGTAAGCAATTTTATCAGTTGTCTTTTTATAGATACAGTTTTATTATTGTAATGTTCTTATTTTTCTCGTGACGACGAAAAACCCACTTAAAGTAAAAATGTATTCTAAAGACGGCTGGTATTGGTATTAAAACTTTTATTAAAATAAAGTACAGAACAACGTTTCGATCTGAGATGGCCTAAGATGGTCGAAACGTTGTTCAGTACTTAATTTTAATTAAAGTTTTAATAACGATACCAGCCGTCTTGATAATACGTTCTTATTTCTTTATTAATAGTATTAAAATAATGCAAACAAATATATTATTGTGTTGATAAAAACACAAGATATAACACTGAATCATTTAACGATTGTTTGATTACTTGGCATGGACTTACCGGGCTGAAATGAAGCCCAGGACCTCACATTAATTAGGGGGGCCTCAAGCTATGGCTATAAAAGTAGTGAACGTAGAGGTTCTGTCTCGAGGGACCTCGATAAGTTAAGAAGCCTAGAGCCAATAAGACCCTTTATCGGGCCTTGGTTAAAGTAGAAAGAATGCCACATTCTAGACGACTGAGATGAATAAAAGTTAAATCAACACCGAGTTAAGACTTCAACACATGTTCATTCTTAGGTATCTCTCTCCCCCTTGACGATAGTCCTGCAGCGTAGTTTCCATTTCAAAGGACCAAATGCGGTCCAGTGATTAGCGTGCCAGACTTTGGATAAAAAAGTTCTATACTTTGCACCCTATTGTTAGATTGTTCGGCAAATAATGACGAATTTTACTTTTGTAATTTAACATACGCATTGTAACAAAGAGGGATTGCTTTATGTCATGACTTGCATATTACAGGAAACTTGAATGTATCATCTGAACATCAGTTATTCGTTTTTTTAGTGTTCGTTATCGGTATTCAAGAGCTGTTGTGTCAAGATGGAAGAAACGTATTTAAGAGTCATTTTTCTGCATGAACTCACACTTGGTTATAGTGCTGCTGAGGCACTCGCAGTATAAAGCAAGATAGGGAGATGAAGCCACTTCTGAAAGAACAGTTCAGCATTGGTTTTCAAAGTTCAGAAAAGGAAACTTCATTGTCCAAGATGAGGAGGGTAGAGGGCATCATTTTGCTGTTGAAAACGAGAACTTGAGGGTGTTAGTGGAAGAAAATTCACAACTTACTGTTTGAGATATGTCACAGGAATTGGGTGTTTTTATCTTTATAATATCAGGTGATCTCAGTGAAACTGGCAAGGTGAAAAAGCTGGACAAATGGGTTCCACATTAATTCATTCCCTTTTGTACTGAACGAGACACTTCTTAATCGTTTAGTTACGTGTGATAAAAAGTGAATACTTTATAACAACAGAAAACGATCTGCTTTTTGGGTTGACTGTGATGAACTCCCTAAACACTTCCCAAAGCCACAGTTGCATCATAAGATGTTTATGGTCACAGTATGGTGGTTTCTAAAAGGCATCATCTTTTAAAACTTTCTTGAACAGGACAACAGAAGAGCAGACGTTTACTGTGAACAGTTGGAAGAAATACATAGGAAGATGTGTGAAAAAAGCCCTAGTATTGGTCAACCGTAAGGGACCGATCTTGCTCTATAACAATGCTCGACGACACGTTGCACAAGTGACCCGCCAATAATACACATGCCACTGGCTATACAATGACGAATCAGTATTTGATGGTATTTGTATTGTTTTATTATTTTATCTATTCTGCAAATATCGCCTGCACCTCAGCAGGAAAACACCCTCAAACCATAACACTACTTGTGCTTCATGGTAGGTGCTATGCGTTAAGGTAGGTATCTTTCAACTTTCTTCCGCTGCACGTGCAAGTTACACATTGAACCAAATATTTCACCCTTTTACAATAATTAAGAGTACAGTTGTGTACTTTATAACTAAGTTGTAGAGTGCCGTAAAGGTTGTTTAACAGCTACATGACCACATATTTCATTATAATGACTCTTCTTGATACTGTAGATGTGGACACTTTTCTATCATCTGGTACATGGTTCTTTATTTCTTGTTTTAGATCAGTAACATACTTAACATCAGTATCGCTGAGTCTAGATGTTCTGTCTCTTCCTTTGTTATTTTCAAATTTATTTGCTTCAGTCTTATAATCTAATGTGTATTTGACAGTGTTTGGGGATCACTTTAAGTTTCCAGCGATTTGTTAGAAAGTCCAACCAGCATCACATAAAGGTTTCATGTGATCTCTCTTCTCTACTGACAATTGTCTGTTTTTTAAGGTGTGGCATGACAACAAAATTTAATATATAGAATTAAACACTGTTTTTATCCAGGTTTATTTGTGGAGTATTATTAAATTGATTCCTTCTGTCGCATGCTAGCTTCTTTCTATATAGTTTAGACACTGCATGGTATACCATGACCTACATTTGACTAGTATGTCCATTCGAGCAAAATCCTTATGTCATATCCTTGGTACAAGTATATGGGACTTCTAAGGAATGATAAATATTTTCATCCTGGGTCATTCAGTTGTCAACAGGGATCAGTGAAACATTACTATATTGTTGAAAGTTGCATTCTGTAATGGGATGATATAATTAAGCCACAATATGAAAACAATAACAGTGTCCTAACAATACTTTAACTCTTCATCATCTATTCCTGGAATTCATCAAACAACAACAACAGCACTTTACAAAGGACCCCACGATAAGACAGCCTGTCATGTCCAAAGCTATCGTTTCTAGACTGTGATGCTTGTATAATGTTGCCTGATATTGCTACCACTTATATTTGCTTACCAGGTCAGGACGTGACCTCTTTACCTCTCTCGGACTTGTCTTTTGCATCAACTTGGTTCGTGTTTTACAATACGTTCAGATACAAACGTTCACTCCGCTTCATAAGGATTTTAAATCCTTGAATCACACAGGACTGTCACATACCCTTCTCAAAAGTGACAAGAATTGTTAAAATATGATATAGTTATCTCTTTGTAATATCTCAAACATTCAACAGCCCTTAAGTTAATAAATTCCACATTTTAGACACTGTTGTGACTGTCCAGGATCAACATGTCTAACTGGTTAGCTTGCCGGATTGTGAATTTGGCTGGTTCATGGTTCCTGTCCCTTAAATGCATAAGCATGCTTCAAACTTTGAGACGAAGGTTACAACATAAGAGAGACAGTAGAATACAGTCATTCGAACAGCTGTAACTAGGTGCCTTCCATGTTGTCTTATTAGTCCTACATTAAGTGGTAACTAGGTGTTTTCCGTGTAGTCTTATTGCTCCTACATTAAGTGGTGACTAGGTGTCTTCCATTTAGTCTTATTACTCCTACATTAAGTGGTAACTAGGTGCCTTCCGTGTAGTCTTATTACTCCTACAATAAGTGGTAACTAGGTGTCTTCCATTTAGTCTTATTAGTTTCACATTAAGTGGTAACTAGGTCCCTTCCGTGTAGTCTTATTACTCCTACAATAATTGGTAACTAGGTGTCTTCCGTGTAGTCTTATTACTCCTACATTAAGTGGTAACTAGATGTCTTCCGTGTAGTCTTATTACTCCTACAATAAGTGGTAACTAGGTGCTTTCCGTGTAGTCTTATTACTCCTACAACAAGTGGTAACTAGGTGTCTTCCGTGTAGTCTTATTGCTCCTACATTAAGTGGTAACTAGGTGTCTTCCGTGTAGTCTTATTAGTTTTACATTAAGTGGTAACTAGGTGCCTTCCGTGTAGTCTTATTACTCCTACAATAAGTGGTAACTAAGTGTCTTCCGTGTAGTCTTATTACTCCTACAACAAGTGGTAACTAGGTGTCTTCCGTGTAGTTTTATTACTCCTACAATAAGTGGTAACTAGGTGTCTTCCGTGTAGTCTTATTACTCCTACATTAAGTGGTAACTAGGTGTCTTCCGTGTAGTCTTATTACTTTTATAATAAGTGGTAACTAGGTGTCTTCCGTGTAGTCTTATTACTCCTACAGTAATTGGTAACTAGGTGCCTTCCGTGTAGTCTTATTACTCCTACAATAAGTGGTAACTAGGTGCCTTCCGTGTAGTCTTATTACTCCTACAGTAATTGGTAACTAGGTGCCTTCCGTGTAGTCTTATTACTCCTACAATAAGTGGTAACTAGGTGCCTTCCGTGTAGTCTTATTACTCCTACAATAAGTGGTAACTAGGTGTCTTCCGTGTAGTCTTATTACTCCTACATTAAGTGGTAACTAGGTGTCTTCCGTGTAGTCTTATTACTCCTACAATAAGTGGTAACTAGGTGCTTTCGGTGTAGTCTTATTACTCCTACAACAAGTGGTAACTAGGTGTCTTCCGTGTAGTCTTATTGCTCCTACATTAAGTGGTAACTAGGTGTCTTCCGTGTAGTCTTATTACTCCTACATTAAGTGGTAACTAGGTGCCTTCCGTGTAGTCTTATTACTCCTACAATAAGTGGTAACTAGGTGCCTTCCGTGTAGTCTTATTACTCCTACATTAAGTGGTAACTAGGTGTCTTACGTGTAGTTTTATTAGTTTTACATTAAGTGGTAACTAGGTGCCTTCCGTGTAGGCACTTATTGTATTACTCCTACAATAAGTGGTAACTAGGTGTCTTCCGTGTGGTCTTATTACTCCTACAATAAGTGGTAACTAGGTGTCTTCCGTGTAGTCTTATTACTCCTACAATAAGTGGTAACTAGGTGTCTTCCGTGTAGTCTTATTACTCCTACAATAAGTGGTAACTAGGTGTCTTCCGTGTAGTCTTATTACTCCTACATTAAGTGGTAACTAGGTGTCTTCCGTGTAGTCTTATTACTTTTATAATAAGTGGTAACTAGGTGTCTTCCGTGTAGTCTTATTACTCCTACAGTAATTGGTAACTAGGTGCCTTCCGTGTAGTCTTATTACTCCTACAATAAGTGGTAACTAGGTGCCTTCCGTGTAGTCTTATTACTCCTACAATAAGTGGTAACTAGGTGTCTTCCGTGTAGTCTTATTACTCCTACAATAAGTGGTAACTAGGTGCCTTCCGTGTAGTCTTATTACTCCTACAATAAGTGGTAACTAGGTGCCTTCCGTGTAGTCTTATTACTCCTACAATAAGTGGTAACTAGGTGTCTTCCGTGTAGTCTTATTACTCCTACATTAAGTGGTAATTAGGTGCTTTCCGTGTAGTCTTATTACACCTACAACAAGTGGTAACTAGGTGTCTTCCGTGTAGTCTTATTACTCCTACATTAAGTGGTAACTAGGTGCCTTCCGTGTAGTCTTATTACTCCTACATTAAGTGGTAACTAGGTGCCTTCCGTGTAGTCTTATTACTCCTACAATAAGTGGTAAATAGGTGCCTTCCGTGTAGTCTTATTACTCCTACATTAAGTGGTAACTAGGTGTCTTCCGTGTAGTTTTATTAGTTTTACATTAAGTGGTAACTAGGTGCCTTCCGTGTAGTCTTATTACTCCTACAATAAGTGGTAACTAGGTGTCTTCCGTGTGGTCTTATTACTCCTACAATAAGTGGTAACTAAGTGTCTTCCGTGTAGTCTTATTACTTTTACAATAAGTGGTAACTAGGTGTCTTCCGTGTAGTCTTATTACTCCTACAATAAGTGGTAACTAGGTGTCTTCCGTGTAGTCTTATTACTCCTACAATAAGTGGTAACTAGGTGTCTTCCGTGTAGTCTTATTACTCCTACAATAAGTGGTAACTAGGTGTCTTCCGTGTAGTCTTATTACTCCTACAATAAGTGGTAACTAGGTGTCTTCCGTGTAGTCTTATTACTCCTACATTAAGTGGTAACTAGGTGTCTTCCGTGTAGTCTTATTACTTTTATAATAAGTGGTAACTAGGTGTCTTCCGTGTAGTCTTATTACTCCTACAATAAGTGGTAACTAGGTGCCTTCCGTGTAGTCTTATTACTTTTACATTAAGTGGTAACTAGGTGTCTTCCGTGTAGTCTTATAACTCCTACATTAAGTGGTAACTAGGTGTCTTCCGTGTAATCTTATTACTCCTACAATAAGTGGTAACTAAGTGCCTTCCGTGTTGTCTTATTAGTCCTACATTAAGTGGTAACTAGGTGTCTTCCGTTTAGTCTTTCTAGTCCTACATTTAGTGGTAACTAGGTGTCTTCCATTTAGTCTTATTAGTTTTACATTAAGTGGTAACTAGGTGCCTTCCGTGTAGTCTTATTACTCCTACAATAAGTGGTAACTAGGTGCCTTCCGTGTAGTCTTATTACTCCTACAGTAGTTGGTAACTAGGTGCCTTCCGTGTAGTCTTATTACTCCTACAATAAGTGGTAACTAGGTGTCTTCCGTGTAGTCTTATTACTCCTACAATAAGTGGTAACTAGGTGCTTTCGGTGTAGTCTTATTGCTCCTACATTAAGTGGTAATTAGGTGTCTTCCGTGTAGTCTTATTACTCCTACAGTAATTGGTAACTAGGTGTTTTCCGTGTAGTCTTATTACTCCTACATTAAGTAGTAACTAGGTGTCTTCCGTGTGGTCTTATTACTCCTACAATAAGTGGTAACTAAGTGTCTTCCGTGTAGTCTTATTACTCCTACAACAAGTGGTAACTAGGTGTCTTCCGTGTAGTCTTATTACTCCTACAATAAGTGGTAACTAGGTGTCTTCCGTGTAGTCTTATTACTCCTACAATAAGTGGTAACTAGGTGTCTTCCGTGTAGTCTTATTACTCCTACAATAAGTGGTAACTAGGTGCCTTCCGTGTAGTCTTATTACTCCTACAATAAGTGGTAACTAGGTGCCTTCCGTGTAGTCTTATTACTCCTACAATAAGTGGTAACTAGGTGTCTTCCGTGTAGTCTTATTACTCCTACATTAAGTGGTAATTAGGTGCTTTCCGTGTAGTCTTATTACACCTACAACAAGTGGTAACTAGGTGTCTTCCGTGTAGTCTTATTGCTCCTACATTAAGTGTTAACTAGGTGCCTTCCGTGTAGTCTTATTACTCCTACATTAAGTGGTAACTAGGTGCCTTCCGTGTAGTCTTATTACTCCTACAATAAGTGGTAACTAGGTGCCTTCCGTGTAGTCTTATTACTCCTACATTAAGTGGTAACTAGGTGTCTTCCGTGTAGTTTTATTAGTTTTTACATTAAGTGGTAACTAGGTGCCTTCCGTGTAGTCTTATTACTCCTACAATAAGTGGTAACTAGGTGTCTTCCGTGTAGTCTTATTACTCCTACAATAAGTGGTAACTAAGTGTCTTCCGTGTAGTCTTATTACTTTTACAACAAGTGGTAACTAGGTGTCTTCCGTGTAGTCTTATTACTCCTACAATAAGTGGTAACTAGGTGTCTTCCGTGTAGCCTTATTACTCCTACAATAAGTGGTAACTAGGTGTCTTCCGTGTAGTCTTATTACTCCTACAATAAGTGGTAACTAGGTGTCTTCCGTGTAGTCTTATTACTCCTACATTAAGTGGTAACTAGGTGTCTTCCGTGTAGTCTTATTACTTTTTTTTTATAATAAGTGGTAACTAGGTTTCTTCCGTGTAGTCTTATTACTCCTACAGTAATTGGTAACTAGGTGCCTTCCGTGTAGTCTTATTACTCCTACAATAAGTGGTAACTAGGTGCCTTCCGTGTAGTCTTATTACTCCTACAATAAGTGGTAATTAGGTGCTTTCCGTGTAGTCTTATTACACCTACAACAAGTGGTAACTAGGTGTCTTCCGTGTAGTCTTATTGCTTCTACATTAAGTGGTAACTAGGTGCCTTCCGTGTAGTCTTATTACTCCTACATTAAGTGGTAACTAGGTGTCTTCCGTGTAGTTTTATTAGTTTTACATTAAGTGGTAACTAGGTGCCTTCCGTGTAGTCTTATTACTCCTACAATAAGTGGTAACTAGGTGTCTTCCGTGTGGTCTTATTACTCCTACAATAAGTGGTAACTAAGTGTCTTCCGTGTAGTCTTATTACTTTTACAACAAGTGGTAACTAGGTGTCTTCCGTGTAGTCTTATTACTCCTACAATAAGTGGTAACTAGGTGTCTTCCGTGTAGTCTTATTACTCCTACAATAAGTGGTAACTAGGTGTCTTCCGTGTAGTCTTATTACTCCTACAATAAGTGGTAACTAGGTGTCTTCCGTGTAGTCTTATTACTCCTACAATAAGTGGTAACTAGGTGTCTTCCGTGTAGTCTTATTACTCCTACATTAAGTGGTAACTAGGTGTCTTCCGTGTAGTCTTATTACTTTTATAATAAGTGGTAACTAGGTGTCTTTCGTGTAGTCTTATTACTCCTACAATAAGTGGTAACTAGGTGCCTTCCGTGTAGTCTTATTACTTTTACATTAAGTGGTAACTAGGTGTCTTCCGTGTAGTCTTATAACTCCTACATTAAGTGGTAACTAGGTGTCTTCCGTGTAATCTTATTACTCCTACAATAAGTGGTAACTAAGTGCCTTCCGTGTTGTCTTATTAGTCCTACATTAAGTGGTAACTAGGTGTCTTCCGTTTAGTCTTTCTAGTCCTACATTTAGTGGTAACTAGGTGTCTTCCATTTAGTCTTATTAGTTTTACATTAAGTGGTAACTAGGTGCCTTCCGTGTAGTCTTATTACTCCTACAATAATTGGTAACTAGGTGCCTTCCGTGTAGTCTTATTACTCCTACATTAAGTGGTGACTAGGTGTCTTCCATTTAGTCTTATTACTCCTACATTAAATTGTAACTAAGTGCCTTCCGTGTTGTCTTATTAGTCCTACATTAAGTGGTAACTAGGTGCCTTCTGTGTAGTCTTATTACTCCTACAACAAGTAGTAACTAGGTGCCTTCCGTTAGTCTTGTTAGTCCTACATTAAGTGGTAACTAGTTATCTTCCGTTTACTCTTTTTAGTCCTACGTTAAGTGGTAACTAGGTGTCTTCCGTGTAGTTTTATTACTCCTACAATAAGTGGTAACTAGGTGTCTTCCGTGTAGTCTTATTACTCCTACAATAAGTGGTAACTAGGTGTCTTCCGTGTAGTCTTATTACTCCTACAATAAGTGGTAACTAGGTGCCTTCCGTGTAGTCTTATTACTCCTACAATAAGTGGTAACTAGGTGTCTTCCGTGTGGTCTTATTACTCCTACAATAAGTGGTAACTAAGTGTCTTCCGTGTAGTCTTATTACTTTTACAACAAGTGGTAACTAGGTGTCTTCCGTGTAGTCTTATTACTCCTACAATAAGTGGTAACTAGGTGTCTTCCGTGTAGCCTTATTACTCCTACAATAAGTGGTAACTAGGTGTCTTCCGTGTAGTCTTATTACTCCTACAATAAGTGGTAACTAGGTGTCTTCCGTGTAGTCTTATTACTCCTACAATAAGTGGTAACTAGGTGTCTTCCGTGTAGTCTTATTACTCCTACATTAAGTGGTAACTAGGTGTCTTCCGTGTAGTCTTATTACTTTTATAATAAGTGGTAACTAGGTGTCTTTCGTGTAGTCTTATTACTCCTACAATAAGTGGTAACTAGGTGCCTTCCGTGTAGTCTTATTACTTTTACATTAAGTGGTAACTAGGTGTCTTCCGTGTAATCTTATTACTCCTACAATAAGTGGTAACTAAGTGCCTTCCGTGTTGTCTTATTAGTCCTACATTAAGTGGTAACTAGGTGTCTTCCGTTTAGTCTTTCTAGTCCTACATTTAGTGGTAACTAGGTGTCTTCCATTTAGTCTTATTAGTTTTACATTAAGTGGTAACTAGGTGCCTTCCGTGTAGTCTTATTACTCCTACAATAATTGGTAACTAGGTGCCTTCCGTGTAGTCTTATTACTCCTACATTAAGTGATGACTAGGTGTCTTCCATTTAGTCTTATTACTCCTACATTAAATTGTAACTAAGTGCCTTCCGTGTTGTCTTATTAGTCCTACATTAAGTGGTAACTAGGTGCCTTCTGTGTAGTCTTATTACTCCTACAACAAGTAGTAACTAGGTGCCTTCCGTTAGTCTTGTTAGTCCTACATTAAGTGGTAACTAGTTATCTTCCGTTTACTCTTTTTAGTCCTACGTTAAGTGGTAACTAGGTGTATCTCGTTTAGTCTTGTTAGTTGTACATTAAGTGGTATCTAGGTTCCTTCCGTTTACTCTTGTTAGTCCTACATTACGTAGTAACTAGGTGTATCTCGTTTAGTCTTATTAGTCCTATATTAAGTGGTAACTAGGTGCCTTCCGCTAGTCTTGTTTGTCCTACATTAAGTGGTAATTAGGTGCCTTCCGTTAGTCTTGTTAGTCCTATATTAAGGACTGCTATCAGTTTAGCTAACCCTTCGCTAGTACAGTAGTAAGTGTATGGATTTGCGGCACTAAAATCAGGGATTCGATTCCCCTAGGTTTGCTCAACAGGTAACGTTATGTGGCTTTGCTATAATAGAAACACCCGTTTAGTTTTGTCAGTTCAATATTAGAGACTTTAGGGACTGCTGTCCCCAAACATTTTTATGTGATTTTGCTATACATGTTTTCGTGTTAATGTTTCTTTTGTTTGTTGTTGTTTTAATTTCGCGCAAAGCTACGCGAAGACTATCTTCGTTAGCCATTCTTAACTTAGCATTGTAATGATAGAGGAAAGGCAGCTAGTTATCACCACCTTCCGCCAACTTTTGGGTTACTCTTTTACCAACGAATAGTGGGAGTGACCAAAAATTATAACGCCCCCACCAGTAATAGTGCGAGCATGTTCGGTGCGACGGGGATTCGAACCCGCGAACCTCGGATTTCGAGTCGAGCGCTCTAACCACCTGATCATTCCGGGTTTTCCTTAATCTAATTTGGTTTCAGGTTTCTTTTGCTTTAACTTCAACGTCTGGCTAATGAAATACATTTTGTGTTAAGATGTGCTGTGGACCTAGTGTGGAAAGTGTACATATACATGTATTTTCACACCTGTGAAATAAAATAAAATAAAACATTTCTTGTTTCATTTATTTTATTATTTGTTGTACACTCAAAATTACTGTTTGCGTATGTGTAACAAAAAATGGCTTTAAATTTACATACCAAACGAAACACGGGACCTTAAAATTAAGTAATTTTGTGGTCAATACGGAATCTGTCTGTTTGTGGTTAAGTTTTGTTTATTATATAAGGGCAGCTTGCTGTTATGGGCATTTGAACCCAGACCGGAAGGATGACCTTGTTGTCACTGTTCTACTGTATATACAACTTTTTAAACATCAGAAATATGATAAAAGTTTTAAAGCTCAACTTATGCATAACTTTCTACGAAAGTTATTTCATTAGGCAGATGTTGAAGTTAAAGCAAAACAAAACTGAAACCAAATTAGATTAAGGAAAACCTAGCGGCAATATAAATAAATAATCTGCGGATTGTTGAGGGAGATTAGAATCCTAGTGTTCAAACAAACAGCTACACGATTGCTCCTATACTCTGAACTGTCACAGCTTTCATTGGCTTCAAAAACATTCGCACAGAGTTTCATCGAGAAGGAAATTTAAAAAAGCCGCTCTTGCCTTTGTCTAAATAGATTCTATGTCTACGTGATTCATTATTTGTCTTACGTGTATTATGAGTTTTATTTTTAAAAATGGCCCGGCATCTCCAGGTGGTTAGAGTGCTCGACTCTTAATCCGAGGGTCCTGACTTCGAAATCCCGTCACACTAAACATGCTCGCCCTTTCAGCCATGTGAGCGTTATATGTTACAATAAATCCCACTATTAATTGGTAAAAGAGTAACCCAATAATTGGCGGTGGGTGGTGATGACTAGCTGCCTTCCCTTTAATCTTACACTGCTAAATTAGGGACGGCTAGCGCAGATAGCCCTCGTATAGCTTTCTGTGAAATTCAAAAACAAAAAAAACTTTTAATGAAGTCTCTATTAAAGCTTTCATCGTTTCTGATTTACAGAGTTCTTCATTAGGATTACCCGGTGTTTATTTGTTGTTTTTTTGTTATTATTTCGATCAATGAGCCAATTCATGACACGTCTACTAGCGAGAGCTAAATCCGTTCGTCACCAAATGATTACATTTATATGAAGCTCGTTGCAGATGATCGAAACGTCTCTCCAACCCGCCAACTGCCCCAGGCTTGTTGCTCAAATAACTGTTAAATTACATTATGTTAAAAAGGAAAGAAAGAATTGAGCACCTAAAACCATTATTTCCTGTAACAAAACAACTTATATCGACTTATCAATTACCTAAGGCCATTTTAGATTCCCTATTTTACTCTTTAAGTTAAATGAAGATGGGTCATAGGTCTCACTGCTCAATTTTCCAAAACTTATCTCGTCGTATTATGGTTTTGAGTTAATATCGAGGTAATGTATTTAATTTACAAACGCATAATGCGCTGCCATTACTACATGAACATCGGTGTAACATGCTATTTTGTCTTTACCGTTTTCAAATATTTGCATAGCTTTAAGTAACAGTACTGTTATAAGTACCACAATATTATATCCAGCATGATTGGTTATTAATTGTTGTCATAAATCACTGTGTATTGATTACTCCGGTGGTTTAATTGTCTTTAAATTTTTACATGTTTTACAGTAATTACTATACGCTGAGTTCGAAAATTATATCCGTTTTTCTCCATCGTGTACAGATTTTTTTCACAAAATGTCGTACGTACTCTTACGTAAGTGAATCGTTTTAACTGGAATCGGGTCACGTTTTGGTTACGCTTGACAACCACTGACTATAAATTTTTCTAAACCAATCAAAACGTGAGAGTCTTATCGACCGGCCTTCCCTCCCCTCCAGTGGTACAGTGGTATGTCTACGTACTTATACCACTGGAAACCGGGTTTTGATACCATTGGTGGGCAGAACACAGATAGCCCATTGCGTAGCTTTGTGCTTATCTCAAAGCAAACAAATTTATGGATCGTTCTAGAACCCAAACACAACAACAGAAATGCATGGTCATCATGGTAAACGAAACAATATTTTGATCTAAGTAAGAGTTTTTCTTCCCGATTTGTAAAAGATTCTTTCGTGATAGGAGAAAAACAAAAGAAACAATATTATTTTCCTTAGCTGAATCATGGAAAAATCTGTTATTAAAAACAAATCAATTTTATTATGAATGTTTAAAAACACATTATCATTTTAAAGCAATTTACACCCTTGAAGATGACGAAGTGATATAGAGGCCCCGGCATGGCCAGGTGGTTAAGGCGCTCGACTCGTAATCCGAGGGTCGCGGGTTCAAATCCCCGTCACGGCAAACATGCTAATCATCACCACCCACCGCCAACTCTTGGGCTGTTTTTTTTACCAACGAATAGTGGGATTGACTGAATATTATAACGCCCCCACGGCTGAAAGGATGAATATGTTTGGGATTCGAATTTATGACCTTTGGATTACGAGTCGAATGCCTTAACCACCTAGCCATGCGGGGTTTGTAACGGATAGAATATTGAAACACGAGAGACAGTTAGATATACTTTATAAGAAGCCTGCGGTTTAAACATAGGTGTGTTTTTTTTTTAGGAAGGTAATTTGAAGATAGTATAAGACGATACGTTTTGATAGCTCATCTTTTTATTTCAGGGGTATCATTGAGAAAGTGCACATTAACATTTGACTTGTCTTTCACTCAGGGGTATCATTGAGAAAGTGCACATTAACATTTGACTTGTCTTTCACGTGTTTAAAACTCTTTTTAAAATAATGTTGTTTCTCCGTAAAAAAGCCAAAGGCCTTCTTAAGAGTTCACCTGTTTTAAATACTCGCAACTCTGTACAATAGCGTGTTGTCTGTCAGTCAACCAGTAGACTAAAATGACGTCACTCATGAGAATCTTAATGTTGCATCGCATTCTTTTTACGGAATATATATACATGTATACTGCTGACCAAAATCTTAAAGCCAATGAACATAAGGAAAAAATATGCATTTTGCAATGTTAGACTCAACCACTTATTTGAGTAAAACTTCGAAAGATGAAAATAAGAAAAGGGAAAATAAAATTTAACATTTAATAGGGAAAATGTGAACACTATGAAATTAGTTTAAATACTACCTGGTCAAAAGTTTAAGACCATACCAAAAAGAAGTCCCAAACAGGGTAGGAAATGCCCAACAAGAGGTCTCAGTAGTGAGTTGTATGGCCGTCATTGCGAATAACTGCAAACATTCGCTTTGACATGGTCGATATATGCGTTTGCAGAAGGCTGGCTGGAATGTTATTTCAAGTAGTGAAGATGGCTTCACGAAGATCATGCACTGTTTGGAATTGACGTCCATTTCTATAGATTTTCCTTGCCATTCATCCCAAACATTTTTAATGAAGTTCAGTAATGGCGAACACGCTGGATGGTCCAAAAGAATCACGTTATTCGCCATGAGAAAGTCCTTTGTCCTACGGACATTGTGGATTGCAGCGTTGTCCTGCTGAATGATCCAGTCATTTCCTCACAAGCAAGGGCTTCTTCAATCAATAAGGATGCTCTCTCCAACATGCCAATGTAGCCAGCTGCTGTTTGACGCCCTGTATAACCTGATGCTCCATTGTTCCATGGAAGGAGAAAGCACCCCAGATCATGATGGAACATTCTCCACTGTGTCGTGTAGACAATGGGATATCCTTATCGTGCCAGTAACGTTGGAAGCCATCTGGATCATCCACGTTAATTTTTTCTCATCAGAGAACAAAATCTTCTTTCACTTTTACGTCTCATGTTTGGTGCTTCTCGGCAAAGTTTAACCGAGCTGTTGAAGGAGGGATGGCCTTTGAAGACGTTTACGGTTTTTAAAGTCTTTTTCTCGTAGATGCCGTTTTATTGTTCTTGAGCTGCATTCTGCGTCTCTAAGAGCCTTAATCTGATTCGACGATTGGCTGGTGTCTTGGCAGACAACCCCTCGAATCCTCCTGCTCAACGCCGGCGAAATTTTCTTGGGCCGACCACTTGAAATTCTCGTTCCGTATCCCTCAGGGTCTTTTAAAAAATTTCCAACAGCAGTTTTACTACGCTTAATCTCACCAGCGATGGCACGTTGAGAGAGACCTTGCTTTTGTAGCTCAACAATATAGCCACGTTCAAACTCTGTCAACGTTTTAGCCTTTGCCATGTTTTTATCCAATGTAACACAGGAGATGTCAGTGGGAGATGTTGACAACGCTAATGCTTGAACACAAATGACTAAATTTCGTTACGTGTTTACCGATTAACGCTTCGTTTCAGTATGCTCTTGAACTTTTGACCAACTAGTATTTAGGTTAATTTCATAATGTTTACATTTTCTTTATTAAATGCTAAAAAAATATATTTTTATTTTCCCTTTTCTTATTTTCATCTTTCGAAGCTCTACTCAAATAAGTGGTTGAGTCTAACAACATAAAATGCATATTTTTTCTTTATGTTTATTGACCTTAAGATTTTGGTCAGCAGTGTGTGTGTGTATATATACACTAATGAAATATGAGATTTTCCTTTCCTTCACCAAGATTAATCTTCACGTCTTTCAGAAGTCAGTGCAAAAAAATCTAGGAAACAGTAAATGACGTAAAGTACACAAGAAATTCCAATTCGTGGTTCCATCTTTGACTACTTTTTAGTACAACAAATGAGAACACATAGAACTTTGATCTTTGGTGTAGGCTTACCACACACATACATAAATCTTGCAGTATCAGCTGAGCAGTTCGTCCTAGAATAAAAGCTAAACCCAGCAGTGAAGGCGTTGTTATTGTAAGGCAAAATCCTTTAAATATTTCAATCTCCAAAATCGCCTGTGGGAAATAGCACGTGACGTTATTCTATACTTCTGATATTTTTCAAAAGAAATATGTGTGTCTCGTGCTTCGTTAAACGCCATCTGTTTAGTTCCATCAATTTTAACTTTTAAACATTTCCAAACACTTACATAAAATAAGAAGTTTGTCAAACAGAATATTTACTCAATATTTTTATTTAGTCTTAAATTTATTCTGTTCTCTTTGATCTATTCGCATCACTTTGCTCCTCGAAAGTGGCGCTACCTGCAGATTGTTATACTTGTTTTTTTAAAAAAAAGTGATATATATACATATAACAATTCGTGTTTAATAAAAAAATAATATAAAAAAAATAAAAACGACGCCGGAAAACACTTTCACAATTCCATTGTTTTAGTAATACTTTTTTAAATATTATTTTATTGTGGGATTTCATATTGAATCCCGTCAAATTGTACAACCAGTGATATATTTTAGAATCTGACGGGACTTTCGAATTAGTTCCGTTTGAAACAAAATTCCGAATCTCCTTTTCCTAGTTGCCAGGTTAAAAACCCAAAGGCTCGAAATCAGCACCTGTTATTGACAAAGGAAATAACTTTGAAGTTCGAAACATTAAAGCGTCAAAGATGTAGAAATGCATCCAGTGTTAAGATATCTTTATAGACTGTATGTTTGTAGGGTAGGAGGGGGTCTTTGTTTATGTGTAGTTGTATCACCCCCGAAGATTATTCTGTACAAACAATAATCAGTAAATGTTACTCATTACTGATTGAGTTAAAAACCGAATGTACTTTTTTAACCTTCGACAGTCTATGTTTCTTAATTCGTGCCAGAACAACTGTTTCTCACACCTGTTCTCTGCACAATATATTTTTTTAAGACAAAGTTCGGTAGCCAGATATCATCAAATTTACTGGACTAAACTTGACCAATTAATACTGAAGAAACTGTATGAGACTACCTTAATGCCAGAAATTTCGATTACCACATGTTGAATAAATCACACATATATATGTTGTATTCAGTTACACAACACAGAGTTTGTACTGAAGAGACGTTGGTAATACAGGTAACATTTCAACTTAAAATGTGGCATGATAAAGTTTAGGTTGAAGTAGGGGTCAAGTTAATTCATGAACTAATGTAGCATATTTTATTTTGAAAAACAAATCACCTGCCGAATGCTAATGTATATTTACACCAGATTAATACAACCTTTTCGTAAAACTACCAACTTCCGGTAATGGACACCTTTCAGCCGTGAGGGCGTTATAATGTGACGATCAATCCCACTAGCTGCCTTCTCTCTAGTCTTACACTGCTAAATTAGGGATGGCTAGCACAGATAGCCTTCGAGTAGCTTTGTGCGAAATTCCAAAACAAACTCTTACTTTTAGGTCACTGTGGGTCAGCGGTATATTTGAGGGCTTATAACACCAAAAATTGGGTTTCGATACCCATGTTGTACACAGCACAGGTAGCATTTGTGCTTTGTGTTAACAACAAATAAATTAAGTTATTAATTTGCTGTTAAGCACAAAGCTACACAATGGCTATCTGTGCTGTTATAACTCTGGGTGTCGAAACGTGGTTTTACTGTTGTAGGCATACAGGCTTACCACTGAATCGTTGGAGGGCTATTAATAAACTAATATTTATATTATGCATTAAGAATAAGTATATATATTTTTTATTTAAGGGAAGTCACATATTTCTTCTTCACGAATCGTGTTTTCCAACTGAACAAATGATAGTTTGAAAGGATATTTCAAGGTTATTAAATATGACGTTCATTACATAGCAGTCTAATAATTTTCAATTAAAAAATATTTATTTACAAAGTTAAACATAAATGGAACTCGATAAAGTCACACCAAGAATGTTTGTTTGTTTGTTTGTTTTCAAATTTCTCGCAAAGCTACTCGAGGGCTATCTGTGCTAGCCGTCCCTAATTTAGCAGTGTAAGACTAGATGGAAGGCAGCTAGTCATCACCACCACCGCCAACTCTTGGGCTATTATTCTTTACCAACGAATAGTGGGATTGACCGTAACATATAACGCCCCACGGCTGAGAGGGCGAGCATGTTTAGCGCGACGCGGGCGCGAACCCGCGACCCTCTGATTACGAGTCGCACGCCTTACGCGCTTGGCCATGCCGGGCCCACCAAGACTGCCCAACACAAAGAAAGTAGCCGCAAACCTCTAAAGAAACAAAGTTTCTGTCCCTAAGAACAGTGATCTTAGCTGTGGAAGTATTGAGCCACATAAGTAAAATACAGTTTTAAAATCTGTATTTATCTCTCACAGTATTTCAGTCTTTCCGGGAAATATATAATTAAACCCTGGAATTAACCAATAGAGATCAAGACATTGTTTTCAAACACATTTTGTTAAACTATTTAGGTCTTTGTTTCTTTATGGGTTAGACTCGCGCAACAACACAATAAATATTATAAATACTACAAATGTTTGTATCAGTTCTTTATCCTGAGTATTAAAACATTCAAAATATAAAACTGCTGGATACAGGACCCACGCACTCTGGTGGCGTTATAAAAATTTGTTACTGATCACAAAATTGCACAATGTTTTTAGAATATTAAGAATTTTTAGGGTTTTCGGATTATAATCCCTCGTACTCATTGCTTTGCCACCTGGTGGTGGGTTAAAATGGCGGTATCTAAACAAACCAGTAATTGGGGAGTCCGTTAATTTAAGAGTTACAGAACACAGACTGCGGTAGTGCGTGATATATATCTTGACCATTGACGTAACGTTGAAGTATTTTAAGGGAATAGCTACTACTTTCTTTGAACTGAACCAATGTTTCTTATAAATGCGAATGTGTACTACCTTTAAATTACATCGCTACGAAGGAATTTAATTCCAATTGGACAAGAAGAATAAAGTCAATAACGTTACCAAATTTCAACGCTACGTGTCGCTATTTCCTTTCTATTAAAAAAAATATACCCTGAAATTTCGAATTCTTAAACCTCGTGTCTTTCTTAATGTTCAATAAAACTATAAAAAAATGAACTCAATTAGAGCCTTATACCAGCGAGACAGACACCGTGTGAATTTAACTACATAATAGCATCTGAACTACTTTTTTGTCCACCTTCGATTGATGTAAAAATTATTACAATATGTACATAAAGTACTAAAACATGAAAATTTGAAAAAGTGGATAACGTGTGTTAGTGTGTTTTCTTTATAGAAAAGCCACGGCGGGTTATTT